>NW_026291148.1:0-75560 GCF_000002775.5 Populus trichocarpa
AGATTTCAAGACTTAGCACTTTGCCTCCGCTTACCTTCCCACAAAGCGCTACAGGGTGGAGAAGTCCGTGATAGACTGAAGTAGGAAATGAGGAGGATATTAATAGCCATGCAGTTTCAGTCTATGTGGGAAATGGTACGGGCTGCTCAGGTATAGAGAGGGTACTAAGGGATACCCCGAAGCTAGTGGTCGAGCAGAGTCAAGCCTGGAGCTAGTCTTTCCTTTGTAGCTTATATAATTGTGAATAACTTGCATGTGTTATCTAGTAAATTAGGGTGGGAGTGACGATTAGTACATCTTTGGGAGAGATATGCATTGTTGATATTTATAGAGGGGTAAAAACAATATATTGGGGGGGTCAGAATTGAGGGTAGATCTTTTGCCGTTAGAGTTATATGATTTGACTTGAATCTGGGCATGGCTTGACTAAGTAAACATAAGGCATAAGAGGACTGTTTCACCAAAACGGTGACAATCCAAGGAATAGGTGATAAAGAGTAGTGTTGAAAGGGGAAAAAAAGATATTCCAAGCATGTAATCTCAGTCTTGGTGGCTGGAAAGTTACTGAGGAAGGATTGTTTTGCTTGGTTAGCCCATGTAAGAGAGCTAGAAAAGGTAGTATAGATTTGGCTGGTATTCCCGTTGTGAGGGAGTTTCGAGATGTATTGTCAGAAGAGTTGCCTGGATTACCTCCAGTTAGAGAAATTGAAGTTTCCATAGAAACTATTCCAGGAATTTCTCCTATAGCCTAGTCTCCTTATAGGAGACACCTATGGAATTGGCTGAACTAAAGGTCCAGCTTTAGGAATTGTTAGATAGAGGCTTCATTCGGCCTAGTAACTCGTCCTGGGGAGCTTCGGTATTGATTGTAAAAAAAATAAAAATAAAAAGGAAGAAGGATGGCACACTTCGTTTATGCATTGATTATCGTCAATCGAATAAAGTGACGGTGAAGAACAAGTACCCATTCCCACGAATAGATAATTTATTTGATCAGTTGAAGGGTGCTAAGGTGTTCTCTAAGATAGAATTGAGATCTGGATATCACCAGTTGAGAATCAAGGAACAAGACAGACAAAAGACTGCATTCCGAACCGTTATGGACATTAGAAGTTTTGGTGATGCCTTTCAGGTTAACCAATGCTTCGGCCATGTTTATGGGACTTGATGAATCGGGTGTTTCGGCCGTACTTGACCAATATGCGGAGGGTAATATTGACGACATCTTGGTGTATTCAAGCTCTTACTTGGAGCATGAACAACATCTAAGGGTTGTGCTGACTGTAAGGGAGAATCAATTATATGTAAAGCTGGATAAGTGCGAGTTCTGGCTTAAAGAAGTAGTATCTTTGAGGCCATGTAATATCCGCAGAAGGAATATTTGTGGATCCAAGAAAGGCTGAGGCCGTGTTGAAATGGGAAAGGCCTACCAGCGTGATAGAAATCCAGAGTTCTTGGGTCTTGTTGGGTATTATATGAGGTTTATTGAGGGGTTCTCTACCATAGCATCACCTTGACTAAGCTGACCCGCAAGGAAGTCAGGTTGTTTGGTCGGAAGAGTGTGAAGCGAGCCTTTCGAGAACCGAAGGAGAGACTCACTTTTGCTCCTGCGCTGGCCCTTCCATCAGGGACAAAAGGGTTTGTGGTATATAGTAATGCCTAAAAAAAAGGGTCTAGGATGGGTGTTGATGCAACACGGGCGTGTGATTGCTTATGCATCAAGACAACTAAAGTCGCATGAGGTGAATTACCCAGTTCATGGCTTAGAACTTGCAGCAGTGGTGTTTGCCTTAAGAGTATGGAGACATTGTTTGTGTGGGTCACAAGTTTAAATCTTTACAAACCATAAAGTTTGAAGTATTTGATGTCACAGAAGGAGTTAAATATGTGACAAAGACGATGGGTAGAGTTAATAAAATATTACGATTGTGTAATTGACTACCATCTTGGTAAGGCTAATGTAGTAGCCGATGCATTGATTAGGAAGGGAAAAATAGTAATGAATGATATGGAGATTAAAGAACAGGGAAGTATAGTGGAATTGAAGAAATTGGGCTTGCGGTTAAGGGGAGGGCCTCAGGGATCACTATTAGCTCAGTTAAAGATCCGATTTGTGCCTCGAGGCAAGGTCTTGGTGGCTCAACAGGTAGATAAAAAAGAAAAAAAAAGGTAAGGGATATCAAGGAGAGTGTAAACCAGGGTATAGAGAAAGCATTTCAAATGTTATCTGGTGGGTTAATAGCTATGGGTAGGCGAATTTATTTGCCTGATCATAAGACTTTGAAGGAAGAAGTATTGAGAGAAACTCATGAATCCCATTTTGCTACTCATCTGGAAGTACGAAAATGTATAAAGATTTAAAGAAATACTACTGGTGGCCAAATATGAAGAGGGAAATAGCAGAATTTGTGTTGAACTGTGGGATTTGTCAATAAGTAAAGATAAAACACCAGAGACCTGAAGGGGATTTATAGTTATTGTCGATTCTAGAATGGAAATGGGAGGATATTTCTATGATTTTATGACTGGATTACCTAGGGGAAGGAAGGGGAATGATGCCATATGGATGGTTGTGGATCGACTGACAAAATCTGTTTTGTTTTTTCCTATGAAAATAACTGATTCGGTGGTTAAGCTAACAAAATTATATGTAAATGAAGTAATCAAACTTTATGGAGTGCCAGTGTCGATTATATCAGATCGGGATCCAAGGTTCACGTCAAGATTATGTCCTAACTTAAACGAGCATTGGGGACAGTTGAATGTAAGCATAACATTTCATCCTCAGACGGATGGTCAATCTGGAAGGACCATTCAAACTCTTAAGGATCTCCTTGGGTCCTGTGTTTTGGAGTTCGGAGGGAACTGGGAAGATCTCCTGCCATTTATGGAGTTTACTTATAATAATAGCCATCAAGCTACTATTAGTATGGCTCTATATGAAGCATTGTATGAGGGGAAATGTCATACCCCAATAAGCTCGGAGGAAGTAGGAAAAAAGGAAGCTTTTGGGACCTGAAATGGTGCAACTGACAACTGACAAGGTGAGGGAAATCAAAAGGAGGATGAAGGAAGCCAAGGATAGATAAAAAAAAAAAAAACAACAACAAGAAGAAGAGAAGTTATGCAGATAACCGAAGAACTCCTTTAGAATTCCAAGTGGAGGATAAGGTATTTTTAAGGGTGGCGCCTTAGAAAGGCATCATTCGATTTGAAGTAAAAGGGACATTAGCTCCGAGATATATTGGCCCTTTTGAGATTAAGGAAAGAATCGGACCAGTTGACTATCGTTTAGAGTTGCCTGCATATTTAGATAAGATTCACAATGTGTTCCATGAGTCATTGCTGCGAAAGGCCAAGATAGACCCCTCACAGGTATTGCCACACGTTCCTATGAAGATTAAAGGGGATCTAACCATGGAAGCTAAGCCTGTAAAGATCTTGGATCGAGATGTGAGGGTGTTGAGGAATAAGAGAGTTTCACTAGTGAGAGTATTGTGGAGAAACTCTCAAATAGAAGAAGAAACATGGGAAAGAGAATCCGAGATGAAGCAAAAGTTCCCGCATTTATTCTTCAACATAGGTACGTAACTTAAATTTCGAGGATGAAATTTCTATTAGGAAGGGGGTAACAATGCCCGATGTATCAGACATACGGGGGGGAGATAATATATCCCCATCAGTGGCACCGATAGTCGGGTTAAACCCATTTTTGGATCCTGCTTCTATGGATCATATAGTGAGAGTTGTAGCAGTAGGAATGGCAGCGGGAGCCTCCAGTACAGCTCCTAGATCAGGTAGAGTAGTCACCATAGTGCAGTGGGTGAGGTGTATGAGAGGGATAGGTTGTATGACTTACCGTGGTGTCTTATGTTGAGGTTGCTGGGCTTTGGTTAAAAAAAAAAGGGGAAAGAGTTATAAAACAGATGTAGGTGCTAGAGATTTGACAATTCTGAGGTAGGTAGATTTGACAGTTCTGCAGTATGAGAGGAGATTTCAGGACTTAGCAACTTTTGCTTCCGCTTACCTTCCCACAGAGCGCTACAGGGTGGAGAGGTCCCGTGATGGACTGAAGTAGGAACTGAAGAGGATATTAATAGCCATGCAGTTTCAGTCTATGTGGGAAATGGTATGGGCTGCTCAGGGTATAGAGAGGGTGAGGAGGATATTACCATAAATTAAATGTATCTTATATTATCAGACTTGTTATTATAAAAAATGCTTTAATTAAGGAGTTATTGATACTTCAAGGGCAATATGATGTTGTATAACCATAATGAGAATGCACTTTTAAGTATTAATCAAAGGCGAACACTTTAGGTTCAGGTCAAGGAAGATGAAACTAATCAACAAAGGGAGAACATCTTCCATACGTGTTCCTAACTGAAAACAAAGTATTAATTAAGCCCAAACATGAAAGAAAATAATAAAAATAACTAACTTGTCATTAAATACCACCAGCCCTTCTTTCCTTGTGTAGCTAGGATGAATAAGGAATCCTTATAAGAAAAGGATTCTGAAACATTAATGAATCCTTGCCACACTTGGAGATTAATAAGCTCATAAAGGATCCTTGTGGAACTAGAAAATTCCCAAAACAAGCTCCCACATCCTTGTAGGAAAAGGATCCTGCCAAATAGAAAGTCCACAAGTCAAAAGGAAGTAAATAACAGAATTCATATAGCCTGTTCGGACTTATATTGCAAGTCCTTTCCGAATGTGGATTCTCCTAAAAATGTATTCCAACATATACAAATACCTCTGGAATCTTCTGGTAAAGTTTCAGCTCGATCCAACGGTTGGATTTGAAATTATGCTCAATAGCGTAAAACTGAACGGAAGAAACTTTTACGCCAAAATCCGAATCTGACCTTGCTTGGTTCGTATCACAAGGCTGAACCGTATCATTTGGTGTCTTTGCATGTGGGTTGCGTGACCACTTGATCACGAGGTTCGCATCATTTGGTATCAGAGCTTGGATCCTTTAATCAGGTTATATCTTTCTAAAATTTTTGTTTCTTGTTTCTGCAAAAATTCCTTAGTGTCCAATGTCTTCTTCTCCTTGATTTTGCAGCATATCAAAAACAAAATAAAAAAAATATTATTTCATTCTATTACTGTCCAAAATATATCAGTAGCATAAAAAAAAAAAGTCATTCAAAAAGATGTTTATTGGTTTTTGCCGCAGAAAACTAAACAAGGGAAAATTGGATCAAATCAACTCAGAATTAGCCCAAAGTTCATACTCTGATTACCGGGGTCGTACTCACACAACATATATTATTTGGGGTTGATTGGATATCGTTTGCTTTGGTTTTCAATTCCGGGTCTAATTAGGTCTGATTCATAACGTCTTTGCGTCAGTATATCAAACCTTATTGTAAATTGCTCAAACTTCATATTCTGTCTATTTGGGTTGATATTGCACTATATCTGAAATTTTAGCTCAATTGGATATCAATTACTTTAGGTTCCAGATTCAGACTTAACTCATCGTAAACAAGTATGTTTTGCGTCAACTTTTGAAATTCGCTTTCTTTCTATTGTTTTCGATTCTTGCAGTATATTTCCAACATATTTGGGTGTTGTTTCATAATTTTTGCATATTTTTTTTCTATTTTTATTCGAGTCTTCAGCTTCGTTCATATTTTGGATAGAATCGCTTGCTACTCGCGAGACTATCATCGCAGTTTTGTTTTGCTTGTTTTCTGGTTTTTTATTGCTTCTTGAATCATATATATATATATATATATATATATATATATATATATATATATAGTTGGTTCTATTTGGTGTTGGTTTCAGTTCCGCAAGAGGGTGAGACGAGAGGTGTGAGCATGTGAGGATATTAAGAGTGTTTGAGCGAAACTCAAGCGATGTGAGGATTTTTTTATCACTAACCAATTTTTGCAGGTATTATCATGTCAGATCAAAACAACACACCACCTCCTCCTTATGTATAACTTAAATTCCAAATGCAAGCCATGACGAAGATGATGGAAAGAATGAATTTCGTGATGGGGAACGTGTGTGACAGACTTGAGAAGGTGGGAAAACATGATAACGTGTTGGAACATGTACCCAAGACGCGAGAAAGGTTGGGGGCTGAATCAAAATCAAGCAGTGGCAGTAGGGTCGAAAGGCCAAGGTGGGCTGGTTATGAGGATTTTAAGGAGGACGTTGATGATACGATTCAGGCAAGGTCAAATTCGGATTTTGACGTAAAATATGCAACTATCCAGTTTTACAGCAATAGTCATAATGCTCAATCCGACCGTTGGATCGGACTGACATTTTACATGGAGTCTCCTCACATGTTGTCCTACCTTGGGAAGGCATCACGATACTGGTCAACAGAGGCTGTACGAATTTTGTTATTTACTTCCTTTTAACTTGTGGACTTCCTATTTGGTTAGGATTCTTTTTCTAAAAGGATGTGATAGCTTGTTTTGGGAATCTCCTAGTTCTACAAAGATCTTTAATGGGCTGCAACATAGTTTCCAAGTGTGGCAAGGATTCATAAATGTTTCAGAATCCTTTTCTTACAAGGATTCCTTATTCATCCTAGCTACAAAGGAAAGAAGACTTCATAATTAATCTTAGCTTCAGATCAGATTTCCTAGTCTATTTTGGGCTTCTTAATGGTGACAAATCTGACTCTAACATATTTAGGATGGTAATTTTTGGGTTTTTATTGTTTTTTTTATTTTCTTCTTAGTCTTTGGGTTATTATTACTTATTTGGGTCAATTGTAAGGGGGGTCCATTAGGGTTTATTTAAGTCTAGACTTAGTATAAATAAATGCATAACCAGACATGTAACTTAGACAATTTAGATTAATAAAGCTTCTTATTTGCTGCACTTTGTGTGTGTGTGTGTGTGTGTGTGTGTGTGTGTGTGTGTGTGTGTGTTAGTGAGATAATCTCCCTTCCATGGTTCTCTAAAGAACTGAAAAACGACTTAGTGAAGAACAACTGTCTTCGTGGTATCATCCTTATACTTCTCGTTCGCGAATCAATATTCGTTGGGTGGGGGTTTTCCGTTTTCAATAGTGCTGGTGCTTAGGTACCTGATTTACTGATTGTAAGTTATCTTTATGTCACACTCCTATCAAACCTGATTTACTTGGCTTTCCAGGAATTGGTGTCTTTGTGTTTGGATTGCGTGATCACGAGGTTCATTCTTTTAACTTTTATTGTTTTTGTTTACCTTATATTATTTTAAATTTCTTATCTGCTAGCTTTTTTTTGTCTTTTACTTCTTATAAACATATGGCTTAAACTGTTTTTGTCCTTTTAGACTATGGTTTAAGACCACTTTGTTAATTCCTTATTAGGTTTTTTCTATTCTCTGTATTTTGTTATGCTAAATGCTTTTGTTGACGTATATTGTTGCGTTTTTGAAATGAAGTTTAGCTTGAAAAAACATCATTTTTTATGCTTTTTCAAGATTAACTTAGTTTGAAACTTGTACACAAACATAGCCTTAGTAACTTCAGTTTTGTACAGATACATTGATGTGCATCATGGGAATTATAATCCATCTTGTAAAGCTAAAACTAATGTGCAAGAGGATTCAGATGGTCCAATGACAAGAGCGAGAGCGAAACAACTACAAAGGGCCTTGACGAGTCAAATTGGAATGATTGAAGCTGCGTCAGAGTTAAAAATTAGCAATCAGTTTGAAATTGGTTCAAGGATGTTTATTTGCCTACAATTGGAACTTGGAGATGAGAAAAGCCCTTAATTGTTCTTTTGATGCTGGGCTACTTGAATTTGGGTTGATATGCAAATAAGTGAAGGAATTGATGCTGTTTATGGTCAGAACAGCAAATGAATTTGAACCCGAATTTGAAGTCATCCATTGCATGTGAAAACAAGACTAATCTAGGTAGATTTCAAGTTCAGAACGTGTTCTTTCTAGATTGTCCAACCATGATTGCATTGGACTTTTGTATAAGAAGATATGGTTGTTTTAAATTTGGTCTGTTTATGTTAGAAAGGTCAAAAAACGTGTGCTAGTTAATTTGTCTAGGTTAGTTTGTCAAAGTCTGTTTTTTGGGCTTGACTTCTGCCATGTTGAATTATTCCTAACTTTGGAGGGATGTTCCAATTATAAATATAGTATCAGAATATGTAATAAAGAACTTTTGGCCAAGATTTGAAACTTAATTCACAGAATTAAGAGTTGTTCTTCCAAATTGATTTTGTGAAGAACCCTACCTGACTTATCACTCTTCAATCACAAAGAGTGTGGCGTTGAAATCCTAGATTGATCTTTGTGGCGTCCAGATTGACTTATCAAAGTATCATTCTACTATATCCTCCATATTATTTACCTTGAAATCACTATAATCCAGCCTAAACACCAAAAGAAAGACAACACAACCAGACCCATCCTTCATCCATTTTCGTCAGATTCATTGTTGCCGATTTTCGAATCATTCACGGCACATCATACATGGCTACGCAAATAGAAATTATTGATGATAAACTCTCATTTTGCTAGGAAAAGAAAAACTGAAAAATGGATCGTGGTAAGCTAAACATGGAACTCATACGCAATGAGAGATCTCATATGAAAGAAGGGAAAACAAAGAAAGCTTAGGAGTTCCAAATTCTTTGTGGTGTAGATGCATGTGTTATCATTTTATCTCGAAGAAAGCTACACATTATTATCTCCTATACGATTAACTACATATTACATATCAATATCTACCTCGAAGGCGCCTTCCTTTAATAATAACAAGAATACTATACTATATAATTTAATTACCACTGTAATTCTAACAACTATAAAAGCATGTATAAATAATTAAAAGGGCAAGAGAAGGCCAATCCTTTATTTTTAATCTTATTATCCAAGCTCCCAATAAGTGAAGTCTCGCTCTAGATGCTTCTCCTACAAATTCCACGTCAATAACTATTATTACTGATATCATAATTTAGAAATTCATCCATACAAATTTCCATACAAGACATCCCAAATTTCAAATAACTTTTCTTATAGGTTTCTACTTACATTCTCCATTCTACACCACAAATCAACCTTTATGTCATTAAAATAAGTTCTCATTCCATATAACCCAAATCTAATTCACTAACTCACCATAATCTTTGCATCAACCTAAAAAGAATCCATTATTATTTTGATAAATTTACTTAATCCATTTGAAATCATCTTACACACAGAAGCAACCCTTCTTTTTTTTTTTTCAAACATTAAAACACCTTTTTTCAACACTTAGGGAGCATTTCAAATAACCATCCCTATTTAACACATCTTCTAACATCATCTCATATAATCCCCATCTTAAACAACTTAATCATAAATATCCTCTACATAAAACGACCAAATATAAAGATAGAATGCAATTTTTTTTTTCAATTCTCCTCAAATCCTCTATTCATTTCATCCTTGCTAGCTTAGTTTAAATAAGAATCTAATAAATTTAAAGCTTCCACCACAAATCCTTCTTCTGGTCGAAACCCTATATCCATGGAAGATAGCATTTTGTTTTTCATTTTTATGAATTTACTCATTATAAAATCTTTCCATGCACTATATATCATCATTTAACAAAACTCGTACAATAAATTTCATCAATTAATCCCATTGTCCTTTTTATTTCTTTTCCATTTTTGTTAGAATAGGTGGGGCGAGTTCTCTTTTCAATTTTTTTCAAATAGAAACAATACTCATTTATTATTCATGATCCTAAACATCATTCAAACACAACATCATCTATTCTAACAGCCAATCATTCAAACTCAATTTTCCATAATGCATACCTTTAATCAAAATGCATCACACACAAAATAAACTTAAACCAAGCTTAAATAAAAGCTTCTCACCTTTTTTATACATAAGAAATTTGGAAGAAAAAGGTAAGAAAAACAACTTTTCCCCTTCCCTCCTAGTTTTCCTTCCAAACCGCCACCCCTCCCAAGCAAAGCCCTTGGAATTTCTTCATTTTCTTAGCCTAAATCTTCTTCCAACCCTTTTTAATTCTTCAATCTATGTGTTTAGATGGGATTTTTCAAGGATTTTAAAGGAAATATGAAAAGCTCTCACCTTCACTTCATTTCTCTCATGATCGGCCATGGATGCTGGAAACAGCCTTGTATAGGCTGATTTTATGTTCATTTACAGTTTTTCCCTTCATTTAATGTCCCTTGTATTTTTTTATTTTTTTTGCGTAAACTACTTGGTTTTTGCCCTAAATCGTGAGTCCTTCCTAAACCTTGATTTACCTAAAATTTTAACTCGAGATAAAGAAACGTGTTAGGAGACTACTCGTAAAACTTCAGCTCAATCTGACAATAAAATTGAGAGTTATTCCCGATAGTGTAAAACAGGACAATTTGTATTTTTCGTTAGAAATCCAAATTTTCTTATCCAATCCTTGCAAAAATTGTACCGGTTATTTTCATAAATCATCGGGACCATTTTCCCATCCCAAGTATATTTATCTTTCCTTTTTACTAATTTTTGTTCATAGACTTGTTATCGAATTGCCATAACATTACCGATTTTTATTCGGTTTTACTTCAATACTTTTACGTGTAATTATTTCCTAAATTTCATTCTTCATGTTTGATATAATTCCTTAAAATTATTTCTCAGTTTTATAACACATTTATTTTAAATTCTCTGAATTCTTCTATCTATTGAAAAATATTACAGATTTCATTAACGTTATGAATTTTAAACAAAAATTTCAAAACCCCTATATTTTTAACCTTGACAATGCTTCTATATTTATTTTATGGAGGCATGCCCACCATTACGCATCATATTTATTATTATTATTATCATCATCATTTATCCATTCTTTTTCATCTCAGGTATTCGTTACTCATCATGATTTTACTATTTTCAGTCCTACATTTATGCATGGGTTTAGATTTCCCTTCTCATTTATTTTCACATATATTTATATGATATTTATTGATGATATATGAAGTGTTAAGGTCCACACCATTGTGTAACAATCTCAGGAGCATGAGATCACCGATGATTTATTTTGCAAGGTGGAATAAAAAAGGAAATCAATACCTCAAGAATTGGGTTTGATTTTGGTTTATTCGAGTCATAATGGTTTGTCCTTGATGTTTGTTTAGAATCGAGTTGACAAGTGTCAAAATTATGCAAATTGAAACCCTTAAAATTAATGATTTGTAATATAGAAAGTAAGGGCATCATCCTACAAAGATAGAAGTATTAACACTTAATTACTCAATCAAGACAAGCTATTTAAGTTTAAATTAAAGCAAACCAAGTAAACTTGCACTAAATATACTACTCTAACAGAATTATCTAATATAAAATTTAACCGATAAGTAATTAAAAGAGATATTTTTTTATCATCTTAACTAACTAAAAACAACTTAGAAAGGTAGGAAAACAAAAGAAATCAATTCTAAGAAATAAAAGGCAAATTGGAAGAATGTAAAAAAATAAAAATATTTTTTTATAAGAGGTATTCCCCAAGGATAATTAAACATCAATCATTGAATTTAGATATGTTTTCTAATTTGATTTGTGATCATAAATAAATGAATCATGAAAAATGAGTTTTTCCACCTATCCTTACTTTTTAGTTAACCTAACATTCATCCATTAATTAACTCTAATGACATTATAACCTCTATTAAGCATGTAAGATTTAACTACATGACAATAAAGAGATCAAGATAAGTACAATTGACTTATGATAATTAAACACGCATGCGGAGTTAATTTAATCAAGACTTATGTTTTTCAAGAACCATATAATCAAACATGAGTAAAATAATTTAGGTTATCAATCATAAGTTAATTGACTTATAATACTTCTGCTACTAAAGTTAATTAGTCATAAATTTTTCATAAACTAATAACTAGTAATAGATTTAAAACCAAAAATATATATTACGCATCATATAGAATTTAGGTCATCAATCATTAAATTTAATAATAAAAAAACTTAAGATATCCGTACATCATAATTAGGTATAGAATAGTTTTAAGCGCAAATTCTCATGATAATTTAAAATCCAAGAGTACTAACCTCTTAAAATTAAAACTAAACTTATTGCAAATTCAGAAAATGAAAGAGATAGAAAATAATTCTGAAAAAATAATAGTACCCCTCCTTCTCTTCTCCTATATTCTGAACATAACCCCTTCTCAGAGGTTAGGATTGGTTATATATAAAATGGAGTGGAGAAGTTTTCTAGTTAATAATTAATTTTTAATTAGATTAATGTAAGGTTTTCTTTATACTGATCTGATTCTAATGACTTATGCATTGACTTTAACATTTTAGATAGGTTTCCTAGTCACGTGGGACCTTTTCCATGGATAAAAACAAGTAGATTTGAAACAGAACAAGAGAAAAAAAAAACTTAACATAAAGATAAAACCTAATCAATGATACAATAAGAATAGAGTTTACAATGCGAAATCACTAATTTGAATTGAATCTGTACCCTAGACCAAACAATATCCAATTGAGCTAAAAACTGATATTTAGTGCATAATAAATAGAATATTAATTTTGCATCAATTACGATAACATTTGATATGCTGATGTGAAACAAATAAGAGTGATCAAAAGTAATAGAACGACCTTTGCTGATTATTACTTCTGAATTTTTCAGTTTTAACGTGTGAGAGTGATTCTTCCATTCTTCAGTTCTTGAACGAACTGAATCTGACTTATCGAAGATTAACTGGCTTCGTGGCGCCATTCTACTCATTCCAATAGTGTTGGTGCCTTGGGGCAGGTTTTCATTGTGTCACACTCCAATCAGACCTATTTCGGCTTTTCGGGATCAGATCTCAATCTTGATTGTGGGTTGCGTGACCACGTGATCACGAGGTTTGCATCAGTTGGTATCAGAGCTAGGCTCCGAAACAAGGTGGACTTATATGTAGAACGGATAACTCCCACCCAACGAATATTAATTAGCGATCGAGAGGTATAAGGATGACGCCATGATACCTTCAAGATCTAGGTATAACCCTCCCCTCTTTAGAAAAAAGATCTACCCGACTTTGTTAGTTAATTAGGAGAATAAATTGCTGACTTTCTATCCTTGTAGCATTAGGAAAAACATGCCTAACAAGGTTGTTATGGGGCCTGACCATCAGCCCGTTGTTCCACACAAATTGGGATCTTCTTGAACCTGAATTAGATGAATTAGAGGTTGTCCTTAATGCTCCTTAGATGTCCCAAGCTCTTCTAGATCCATCTTGTTTCATATTGATATTCCTTAGGCGTCATCCTTATATGGATCCTTAAATAATGGTTTGGATTGATTCTCTTACATTAACAAGAGAGAATTGTCTAGCCTATGGCTCCTAAAAGGATCCCAATGGCCTTTTAAAAACTCATAAAAAAAGCTATGAAAGCGCGAGAAGGGGGGGAGAAAGGGTAAAAATAGAGATTACCCTTTGAACCACCTATCCTCACCATTGTTACCAAGCTCTCTACCCACTATCAGACACACAATTACAATGCCACACACACCATCACAAATCAGGAAAGATACTAAAGAGGTAATATTTTTAGATAAAGTTAGATTTCAACATAAGAGGGTGTAGCTTAATGAGCACACCCCTTCCTCTTCCATTATGTTTTGATTGTTATCTTCTGCATTGAGTGATGCGATCCAAAAAAAAATGAATAAGAAAGTTTGAATTCTAGTGTAATTGAGCCTAATGTCTAGTTTGACGGCAACAATTATAGTTATCAATCCAACAATTGGATCAGGCTGAAAATTTACCAAGAGTTTCCCGGAATAATTTTCTATATTGAGCTACAAGTTCAGGTTAATCAGAGATTGGGAAAGCCTTGCGATATAAGTCAGAATAGACTGTATGAATTTTGTTGTTTTCTTTCTTTTTGACTTGTGAACTTTTTATTTGGCAATGATTCTTTTCCTACAAAGACATGACAACTTATTTTGGGAGTTTTCTAATCCTACAAGGAAGGTTAAAGAAAGATAACAAGGGATTCCATGCTTGAGAGGATTCTTTACAGCTATAATTAATTATTCTAGACAAACAAGGAAACTAAAAGGGAGGCAACTTCAACAATCAATTTCATAGCTTTTTAGATATCTAAAGGTGGCAACAAAGATGATGTGATACGATTCAGCCTTGTGATACGACCCAAGCAAGATAAGATTCAGATTTTGACGTGAAATTCAGATATCATAATTATCAAACTGATGTGAACCTCGTGATCACGTGGTCAAGCAACCCACAATCAAGATTGAGATTTGACCCCGGAAGGCTAAAAAAGATATGATAAGAGAACACAATGAAAACTTGCCCCAAGCCACCAACACTATTGAAATGAAGTAGGATGACACTACGAAGTCAGTTGATCTTTGATAAGTCAGATTTAGTTTGTTCAAGAACTGAAGAGTGCAAGAATCACTCTCACAAGTTAAAACTAAAAACTTCAGAAGTAATATTCACCAATGGCTGCCAAAATTTTGGTTACATGAGTTTAAATAGTTCTTCAAAAATTAATCCTAATGGATCTACCATTGTGAGCTGAACTGACCCATATACAAAACTGATCCAAAAACCATCAACTGAAAAGCCCATAATCTGATCCAAACAAGCCTTGGATCCTAACTCAAAACAAAGTTTTAATTAAGCCCAAACATGAAAGAAAATAATAAAAATAACTAATTTGTCATTAAATAGCACCAGCCCTTCTTTCCGTGTGTAGCTAGGATGAATAAGGAATCCTTATAAGAAAAGGATTCTTGAACATTAATGAATTGTTGCCACCCTTGGAAATTATGTTTCAACTCATTAAAAATTCTTGTGGAACTAGAAAATTCATTAAACAAGTTACCACATCCTTTTAAAAAAAGGATCATTGCCAAATAGGAAGTCTACATGTCAAAAGAAAGTAAAAAACAAAATTCGTACAACCTTTTCTGACCTATATTGCAAGTATTTTTTGAAGTTCGATTCACCTAAAACTTTATCCCAATATAGACAAATACCTCTGGAATCTTCTGGTAAAGTTTCAGCTCGATCCAACGATTAGATTTGGAGTTATACTTAATAGTGTAAAACTGGACGGTGGAACATTTTACGCCAAAATTCGAATCTGACCTTGCTTGGGTCGTATCACAAGGCTAAACTGTATCATTCCCTCCCTCTTCAAGAAGATTCACCCTCGAATCTTGAATAGGATTAGTAGGGACTTCGTTAGTCTCTTGTTTTTTTAGCCTTCAAAATTCCCTTATTGCTAACACCATATGAAAATAGTGATTGACAAGAATTTCAGGTAAGCATGTCGTACGAACCACTTGCGTACATACTTTTGAATGATAACAACAACGACTCTCCTTAGTCTTTCATTTTTTTTGGCGTTGTACCTCCTTTTCCCATGAAGCTTGAAGATCAAAGAATAATCTTCGACACTTTATCAACTTGTTCTAAAACCCTGAAACCATTGCTTAGTTTTTCGCATCCTTGAGCTAGAATCCTCCTATGTTCCCTCTCCTTTGCTGAATACATGACACAAATAGGAAAAATAGAAGAAGACGAAGACACAACAAGAATAGAGTTTACGACTGGAAGAACACTGATTTAGACTCGAAATTACAAATCTGACTTTTGTTTGGACCAGAACTGATTGAAAACAAAAAAAAATGTGAAAGTGATGAAAATGACTCAAACAACAGCCAAATATCCCAAATATGATGATAATATACTATAGCAGGAACAAAATCAACAGAAACAAAACAAGTTTTGAAAGATAACGCAAAACAAACCCATTACAGCAAAACAAAACCTGATTATGGAACCTAAAGAAAACAACAAATCTTAGTTTATAGGTCGTTCTATCATGTCTCCTAAACCCCTTGTATGATCAGTTTACGACATAATTGAACCTCAAATTAAAACCTCAAGAAACAGATATCCAAATATGCCTAAATTTAATATATGGTGCGATCTCACCCCAATACATATAATTTGAAGTTTCAATTGATTATAAGATGGTTTGCTTATGGTTCCAAAAGAGTAGTGTTTATGTGGAAGAATTGAACCTCGAATTAAAACCTCAAGTAAACAATATTAAAATAAGCCCAGATTTTATATATGTTACGATCTCACCCCGATAGATAGAATATGAAAGCCAAGTAAATCAGGTTTGATAGGAGTGTAATACAAAAATAACTTGTACCTAGGCACCAACACGATCGAAAATGGAAACCCCTACCCAACAAAAATTAATTCACGAATGGGAAGTTAAGGATGATGCCACGAAATTAGTTGTTCTTCGATAATTCATTTTCAGTTCTTTAGAGAACCAAGAAAGGGAGATTATCCCACCAACACACAACAAGTGCGGCAAACAAGAAGTGTTACTAATATGAATTGTCTAACATTACATGTGTGGTTATGTCTTTATTTATACTGACTCTAGACTGAAACAAACACTAATAGACCCCTTATGTGGACTTATATAATGTCCACTTACAATTAAACATAAATAATATAAACAAACCCTAAACTAAGAAGAAAATAATAATAACAATAATAATTCTGAATTTAATATCCTAAATATAATAGGATCAAATTTGCTGCCCTTTAAAAGTATCATATAAGCAAGGAGAATCAAATATGAAGTTGCCTCCTCTTTCGTTTCCTTGTTTGCAAAGTATTCTTAGCTGACTTGGAAACTTATTTAATGATAGATTTCTACTAAAATAAGGATAGAATAATTGTTTCCATATACCATAAGAATTCCACATTACTATGGAGTCCATACCACACATGAAAACTATGTTTTTTCCCATTAAATATCCTTGCAAGACTTGAAAATTCCCAAAACCAGCTATCACATCCTTGTAGAAAAAGAATCCTAGCCAAATAGAAAGTCTACAAATAAAAAGGAAGTAAATAACAAAATTTGTACATCCTCGATTGACTAGTATTGTGATGCCATCCCGAACTCTGATGGACTTGAAATTTTAACCTAATATAGGACAACTTGTGAGGTGACGCCACGTAAAATTGCATCCTGATCCAACAGTTGAATTGGTTATTATGACTATTGCCGTGAAACTGGATTGTTGTGCATTTTGCATCAGAATCTAAATCTGATTGTTTTTTCGTTGCCCAGATCGTATCATTCTATAAAAAGATCTTAGTTTTTTAGGATGGAAATTTCGTTCATGATATTATTTAAATTAGAAAAATTATCTATCTTAGGTTATTTTGTTTAATTAGGTGCATCCACTTTAGTTTGTGTCAGATTTGCTATTTTTATTATTTTCTTCATGTTTGAGCTTAGTTATCATGCTTTCTTTGAGTTTATTGTAAGTGGGTAAATATTAGCCCACAATTTTTGGATCCATTAGAGTTACTAGTTGATCCATTATATAAGGTTTTTTAAGCTGAAATTTTCAGCAGCCATGGATTTATGAAATAAACTTATGTTTTGTGTGGATCAACACGTGTTCTTTGCTAAAACAAGGAATGAATTAACTTATCAAAGTAAAACTGATCTTTTGGAGTCTTCTTTATACTTCTTGTTCGTGAATTGGTATTCATTATTTGGGGGGTTTTTTATTCCAATAGTGTTGGTGTCTTGGGACATGTTTTCATTGTGTCAAACTCCTATTAAACTTGATTTCTTGTTTGTTTGGGAGTTGAATTATCTTTGTTGTGGGTTGCTTGGCCGCATGATCAATAAGTCCGCATCGGTTTGGTATCCCTTATTTCTTGCATTTTAGTTTCTGTGTTTTTCTTAATGTCAATTTCGTCTTCGTCCTTGCATCTTTGTTTTCGGTCAGAATCCTAAGGGTCAGTTTTGGTCATTTTTTTTTCTTTCTAGTGTGATTTTATTATTATTGTTGTTGTTTTTCTTGGAGTAAAAAAGAAATTACACACCAAAAATGTTAGTTTGGTTAAATCTGGCCTAATTACATTTGTTTCGTGTTAGACTATTAAAACACCTCAAAATTGACTCGAATTTCATATTCTAGTTATTTGGGGTGGGAATACACCAATTATAAATTTTCAATTCACTCAAGCATCAATTTATTAGACTTCCAGATTCAGATAAGAAAGGGACTGTTACTTATTTGTTTCACATCAGCATATCAAATGTTATCGTAATTGATGCAAAATTAATACTCTATTTATTATGCACTAAATATCAGTTTTTAGCTCAATTGGATGTCGTTTGGTCTAGGGTACATATTCAATTCAAATTAGTGTTTTCGCATTGTAAACTCTATTCTTATTGTATCATTAATTAGGTTATATCTTTATGTTAAGTTTTTTTTTCTCTTGTTCTGTTTCAAATCTACTTGTTTTTATCTATGGAAAATGTCCCACGTGACTAGGAAACCTATCTATAAGGTTAAAGTCAATGCACAAGTCATTAAAATCAGATTAGTACAAAGAAAGCTTTATTTAATCTAATTAGAAATTAATTATTAACCAATCCTAACCTCTGAAAAGGGGTTATGTTCAGAATATAGGAGAAGAGAAGGAGGGGTACTATTATGTTTTCAGAATTATTTTCTATCTCTTTCATTTTCTGAATTTGCAATAAGTTTATGATGCGAACCTCGTGATCACTTGGTCACGCAACCCACAATCAAGATTGAGATCTGATCTCGGAAAGCCAAAATAGGTCTGATAGGAGTGTAACACAATGGAAACCTGCCCCAAGGCACCAACACTATTGGATTGAGTAGAATGACGCCACGAAGCTAGTTAATCTTCGATAAGTCAGATTCAATTCATTCAAGAACTGAAGAACGCAAGAATCACTCTCACACGTTAAAACTAAAAAATTCAAAAGTAATTATCATCAAAGCTGCCAAAATTTTAGCTTACATGAGTTTAAATAGTTCTTGAAAAATTAACCCTAATGGACCCCTTATGTGGACTTATATGAGGTCCACTCAAAATTGACCCAAAACCCTAAACTGAAAAGCCCATAACTTAATCCGAGCTTTGGATCATAACTGAAAACAAAGTATTAATTAAGCCCAAACAAGCCTTGGACTGTAGCTAACAAAATAAAATAAAGCCCTTGATATTAAATCCATGTTCTGTCATGAGAAGAAGAGAAGGAAGTAAAATATTACAGAACTGATTCAAGGCTTATTTATAGCCTTCCTTGCAGCCCTTTAATCCTAGAAACAAAAGGAAAAGATAGCCACCCATGTTGTTTCCAAGTTGTAGTAGGATTCTTTTGTTTCCTTTGTTGTCCTCACCTCATGGCTCAAATAAGGTTGCATTGGACCCCTCTTGCAGATGGATAAGATGTACTAGGATCTCCTCTTGATACTCTAATGGACCTTTCAATTCTGACTTGGTTGAAACATTCAAAACCAATGCATTCAATGCCTCTTGTAATGGTCTTGGACCAAGTCATTGAACCATTTGGAACATGTAATGGGTCCTTGCTGGTGTTTCTGGGCTGGTCCACATCACCTTGTATGTACGCAACGACACTAGTCTCATTAACCAAGGTAACTAGTTTCTTTGATTGCCCTTTAATCAGGGCACTTTATAAATGGGCAATTAGAGAAAAGAGTTAATTTAGTAATGGAATAAATGCTCGGTTTGCGCTCAAGAAGACATTGGTGTGTCCTTAAATTATGCTAAATGTACGAATTTCTAGGGTTAAGGGTAAAGAAATTAACAGTTTAATAATTGATATGGTAAATATATAAAAGAGATAATAAAAATTAATCATTGTTTATAAAGTTGATTGTATCTGGTATTAAATAAATTTTCAGATACTTTGTAGCATCGTGCCTAGTAGATGATGTATTTGGTATTAACACTAACATGCAATGGAGCAAGGTGTATGATGCGAACCTCGTGATCACGTGGTCACACAACCCACACGCGAAGATACCAAATTCCTTGAAAGCCAAGTAAATCAGGTTTGATAGGAGTGTGACGCAAAGATAACTTGTACTTAGGCACCAACACTATTGGAAACGAAAACCCCCACCCAACGAATATTGATTTGCGAATGAGAAGTATGAGAACGACGTCAGGAAGTTAGTTGTTCTTCGATAAATTGTTTTTCAGTTCTTTTGAGAACCAAGAAAGGGAGATTATCCAACCAACACACAACAAGTATAGCAAACAAGAAGTTTTATTAATCTGAATTGTCTAACTCACATGTCTGGTTATACCTTTATTTATATTGACTCTAGACTGAAACGAACCCTAATGGACCCCTTATCTGGACTTATATAATGCTCACTTACAATTAAACCTAAATAATATAAATAAACCATAAACTAAGAAGAAAATAATAATAACAATAATAATTCTGAATTTAATATCCTAAATATGATAGGATCAGATTTGATGCCCTTAAAAAGTCTCAAATCTGAAGTTGCCTCCTCCTCTTTAGTTTCCTTGTTCGCAAAGTATTCTTAGCTGACTTAGAAACTTATTTAATGATAGATTCCTACTATAATAAGGATAGAATAATTGTTTCCATACACCATAAGTATTCCATATTAATATGGAGTCCATACCACACATGGAAACTATGTTGTTGCTCATTAAATATCCTTGCAAGACTTGAAAATTCTCAAAACCAGCTGCCACATGCTTGTAGGAAAAGAATCCTAGCCAAATAGGAAGTCCACAAGTCAAAAGGAAGTAAATAACAAAATTCATACAACCTCTGTTGACCAGTATTGTGATGTCTTCCCGAACTCCGATTGACCTGAAAGTTTAACCCAAAGTAGGACAACATGTCAAGATACTCCACGTAAACTTTCAGCCCGATCCAACTATCGAATTAAGACTTATGATTGTTTCCATGAAACTAGAGAATTGCATATTTTACATCAGAATCCAAATCTGATTGTTTTTTTATTGCCTGGATTGTATCAGTGTATATGAGTTTGGTTGTGCTAATAGGATAATGATTGTGTATTCAATTAGCCTTACCAATAAAATTTAATGAAAAAAAAAATGATTTGAGCACGTCTTGAAGGTATAAAAGTAATAGAATGTTATATGATAAATTATAAATAATATAAATGGACATAAAATAAGTAGAATGAATCAATCAAGGAAATTTCTCAATATTAATATGGACTGAAGTACAATGTATCATAAATGACATAAATGCTAGGTAAGTAAAAAGGCGACATGAATTAAATATGTTATGAATTAAATAACAATGTGAATTAGACATACTTACACGATAAGTTATGATATGTATTAAGGGTGGTTGAGAGAGTGAAAGATCATATGATTTATATGTGTTGAGGAAATAAATTGTGGGTTAAATTCCATGAGTTGTGAAATAATATTATTAATATAAATTGATTACATTCATAAAGTGGAAATAGTTATGAAATAACATCGATGTGAATAGAGACATTGTATGAAAGTGTTTGAAGGAGACCAGTTAATTTTAAAGTTGCAAGGACTAAATCGTATAGTGATAAGTTAAACTAGAATATGAGTGAAACAATTATCACGATACAAGGATGATATTGTGATGAATACAATGATGGGAAGAAAATTTATCGGGGAATAATGAAAATTATAAGATGTTGGAAATTGATATAAGATCAATGTTCTTAAAGAAAAATCTATGACATTGGTTTTAATCATATAATTTTAAACGTTAGTAATTGAAAGGATGCAAATATTTAATATAATTTATTTTGTAATTTTGTGCACGTCTCATGTAAATTCCTTTAATGACATCCATTTCGTAGGGTCACTAAGCTACCAAGTACTATACAAAAAGAATATTTGTATTTTTTAAACAAGAAAAACTTATAAATAGTTAATATGGATGTAATTTTTAGTAAGAGTTGGAATGAATTGTGTATATTTATAAAACTGTTGAAAGGTTGGTTGGACTTTCCTTTTATATATATATATATATATATATATATATATATAGAAAACTTGTCATGAATGGGGATGAAAACTCCTAGAAATTAGTGTAAAACCTTGGACAAGTAAAAAGAATAAATATGTCCGTGATGACAACCTACCGGGTGTTTTGCCCATGGCTTCTGGGGGTATTCATGTTGGGCACATGCCTGTTCGAGTAGCTCTAGAAGCATGTGTACAAGCTCATCATGAGAGACGTGATCTTGCTCGTGAGGGTAATGAAATTATCCGTGAAGCTAGCAAATGGAGCCCTGAACTAGCTGCTGCTTGTAAAGTATGGAAGGAGATTAAATTTGAATTCCAAGCAATGGATACGTTGTAATCCACTAATTAATGTTCATTCTCGTAATTGAATTGTAATTAAATTAAACTCAACCCAATCTTTTACTAAAAAGATTGAGCCAAATACAAATACCTTATTGTATGTATTTGTATATATTTTTAATTGATATATATACTTAGCTAAATATACAAGATCTTAAATACAAAATATAAGACTCAAAGAACTCAAACCTTTCTACTATTATCTTAGATCCGTAATTAATCCTAAGGATGTGTATTCTTTTATATCTCGCAGTTTCGGGTCATGGGTGGGGCCAAATATCACAACTTCTTCTACTCATCCTGTATATTGTCCTTTCCGTTCTATGTTGGAATAGAAAGTTATTAATAGACGAGATTTTACGAAAAAGGTTCTTACTAATATTCCTAGTAGAAAAGAAATCTTTCTTTTCTCGATGCGAATTTGGCACAACATGATATATATATATGCTTATTTTGAGAGGAAATGAAATATTCAAATGATTTTTCATCGAATGACTATACATCTATTTATTTTGATGTAAATAGCGGCAAGAAAGCTCTATGAAAAAATATTGGTTCCATTCGATGTTATCCAATGTGGAGTTAGAATAGTAGGCTAAGTAAATCAATGGATAATCTTGGTCCTCTTGAAAATACTAGTGTAAGTGAAGACTCGATTCTAAAAAAAACACCTATAATTGGAGTCATAGTAACAGTAGTAATGTTGATCATTTAGTTGGTGTTAGGGACATTCAAAATTTAAACGTGGATGACACTTTTTTAGTTTTAGGTAGGGATAATAAAAAAGATGGTTATTCCATAAATTTTGATATTGAAAATCAAGTTTTTGGGATTGACAATAATCATTATTTTTTTAGTGAAGTAGAAAAAGAATTTTCTAGTTATTGGAATTCTAGTTATTGGAATAAAGGATCTAGGAGTGACGATTCCCCCTATGATTATTCTATGTATGATTATAGTTGGAATAATTATATCAATAGTTGCATTGACATTTATCTTCGTTCTCAAATCGGGATTGCTAGTTTTATTTTAAGTGGTAGTGAAAATTACAGCGAAAGTTACATTTCTACTTACATTTTGGGTGAAAGTAGAAATAGTAGTGGAAACAGGAATTCCAGGCTAAGAACTAGAGTGCGTAGGGCTTTGAACCCAAATACATTACCCACAATGAAAGTAAACATGTTAGTAACAGAACCTTCTTCAAAAAGGTCTAAGGGGTAAGCTACATAAGCAATATATTGATTTTCTTCTCCAACAACGGGCTCGATGTCGTAGCATCGTCCCTTATAATGATCAAGACTGGTAAGCCCGACAGTCCACACAGTTGTCCATGTACCAGTAGATGATTCAACAACTATTACGGCCCCTGCTTCCTCAGGCGGAACTCTAGGTTGAGGAGTTACTCGGAATGCTGCCAAGATATTAGTATCTTTGGTTTCATAGTCAGGAGTATAATAAGTCAATTTATAATCTTTAACACCAGCCTTGAATCCAACACCTGCTTTAGTCTCTGTTTGTGGTGACATAAGCCCCTCCCTACAACTCATGAATTAAGAATTCTCACAGCAATAAGGTCTACTCGATAAGAATTAGGAGTTAATGAAACCTTTCACATGAATCTTTCATAAAATTATCAACCAATACAATATTATCAACTAATCAGAATTTCATTATTAGACCATGGTATTTGATTCACCAAATATATCATTATTTTATACTCTTTAATATGTATGGCGCAACCCAATCCTTGTTTTTCAGGTTTCTAATCCTTAACTTTTTTGAATCAAAATATCTAAATAATAAGAAATCTCTTTTTGAAAGTAATATATGTTGTATATTAAATCCTAGATATGAAAACATGCGGAACTCGTCTATGAATAAAAAAAAAGAAAATTATAAAAAAATAAGAATAGCTAGGTGTAAACCGATATGCTAATATGCTAAAATAAGAAATTAAAGGCCTATGGGATAGAAATAATGAATCGTAAATAGAATTCAGGTTCGAATTTTATAGATAATATGGAGAGTATTGTCTATAATGATAGACAAATGAAAGGCCTTCTGAAGCCTTTTTTTTATTCATTTACTTGATATTTTGAAAATAAGTTAGTTGAACTTATCACTCATTGAAATTGAAAATAAGTAAACAATTGAATTGGATTCATTGGAGGGTACCAACAAGATGAGTGCTAACTCCCATTTCTTATCGAATTAATTAATGAACTTGCTATCGAACATTAATTTTGAACTCGAAAAGTTTCAAAAAAAAAAGTTGACATATTTTTTATTTTTATTTATTATTATGAGAATCAATCCTACTACTTCTGGTCCTGGAGTTTTCGCGCTTGAAAAAAAGAACCTGGGACATCGCTCAAATCATTGGCCCAGTGCTAGATGTAGTTTTTCCCCCGGGCAAGATGCCTAATATTTACAACACTCTAGTAGTTAAGGGTCGAGATACTGTCAGTCAACAAATTAATGTCACTTGTGAAGTACAATTATTAGGAAATAATCGAGTTCGAGCTGTAGCTATGAGTGCTACAGATGGTCTAATGAGAGAAATGGAAGTGATTGACACGGGAGCTCCCCTAAGTGTTCGAGTCGGCGGAGTGACTCTAGGACGTATTTTCAACGTGCTTGGAGAACCTGTGGATGATTTAGGTCCTGTAGATAGTTGGACAACATCCCCTATTAATGTATCTGCGCCTGCTTTTATACAGTTAGATATAAAATTATCTATTTTTGAAACATGAATTAAAGTCGTAGATCTTTTAGCCCCTTATCGTCGTTTAGGAAAAATCGGACTATTTGGGGGCACTGGAGTAGGTGAAACAGTACTAATTATGGAATTAATCAACAACATTGCGAAAGGTCAAGGGGGTGTATCCGTATTTGGCGGAGTAGGTGAACGTACTCGTGAAGGAAACAATCTTTACATGGAAATGAAAGAATCCAGAGTAATTAATGAAGAAAATATTGCATAATCTAAAGTGGCTCCAGTTTATAGTCAGATGAACGAACCACAGGGAGCTCGTATGAGAGTTGGTTTGACTGCCCTAACTGTGGCAGAATATTTCCAAGATATTAATGAATAAGATGTACTTATATTTATCGATAATATCTTTCGTTCCGTCCAAGTAGGATCCAAAGTATCCGCCTTATTGGGTAGAATGCCCTCTGTTGTGGGTTATCAACCCACCCTTAGTACCGAAGTGGGTTCTTTACAAAAAAGAATTACTTCTACCAAAGAAGGGTCCATAACTTCTATTCAACAGTTTATGTACCTGCGGACGATTTAACCGACCCTGCTCCTGCCACGACATTTGCACATTTAGATGCTACTATTATACTATCAAGAGGATTAGCTGCTAAAAGGTATCTATCCAGTAGTTGGCCCTTTAGATTCAATATCAACTATGCTCCAACCTCAGATCGTTGGCGAGGAACATTATGAAACTGCGCAAAGAGTTAAGCAAACTTTACAACGTTACAAAGAACTTCAAGACATTATAGTTATCCTTGGGTTGGATGAATTATCCGAAGAGGATCGCTTAACTGTAGCAAGAGCATGAAAAATTGAGTGTTTCTTATCACAACCCTTTTTCATAGCCGAAGTATTTACCGGTTCCCCGGGAAAATATATTGGTCTAGCATAAATAATCAAAGGGTTTAAAATGATCCTTTTACAGAGAATTAGATAGTCTTCCTAAACAGGCCTTTTATTTAGTAGGTAACATTAATGAAGCTACTGCGAAGGCTACGGACTTAGAAATGGAGAACAACTTGAAGAAATGATATTAAGTCTTTGTGTCTTAACCCCAAATCGAATTGTTTGGGATTCAGAAGTGAAAGAAATCATTTTATCTACTAATAATGGGCAAATTGGTGGATTACCTAATCACGTGCTTATTGCCATAGCCGTTGATAGAACCACAAGAAGGTGAGACGAGAGGTGTGAGCGTGTGAGGATATTTAGAGTGTTTGAGCGAAAATAGGGACGTGAGGATATTGTTTTTCAGTCCACTAACAAATGTTTGTTGGTACAATCATGTTAGATCAAAACAACACACCAGCCCCTCCCGAGACAGAGCTTAAGTTTCAAATGCAAGTCATGACGCAAATGATGAAGACGATGACTTTTGTGATAGGGAACGTGTGTGAAAGACTTGATAGGGTGGAGAAACATGGTAATAAAGCTGATACAAGCACCCAAGATATGAGGAAGGTTGGGGCTGAACCGAAAGCAAACAACGGTAGTAAGGCCGAAAGTCCAAGATGGGCTGATTATGAGGATTTTGAGGAGGATGTGGATGATACTAGTGATGGTGGTTTTGAGGATGAGGCCATAGACTATCGAGAATGTTTTTGATACGGTTCAGCCTTGTTTTGGCGTAAAAGTTTCTACCGTTTAGTTTTACGCAATTGATCATAACTTTAAATCCAACCGTTGGATCAACCTGAAACTTTACCAGAAGATTCCAAAGGTATTTTTCTATGTTGGGATAAAGTTTCAGGTGAATCCATGTTTGGGAAGGACTTGCGATATAGGTCAGAACAGGCTATACGAATTATATTATTTACTTCCTTTTGACTTGTGGACTTCCTATTTGGTCAGGATCCTTTTCCTACAAGGATGTGGGATCTTGTTATGAGAATTTTCTAGTTCCACAAGGATCCTTAATGAGCTGCAATATAATCTCCAAGTGTGGCAATGATTCATTAATGTTTCAGAATCCTTTTCTTATAAGGATTCCTTATTCATCCTAATTACACAAGGAAAGATGGGTTGGTCGTATTTAATGACAAATCAATTATTTTTATTATTTTCTTTCATGTTTGGGCTTAATTAGAACTTTATTTTGAGCTAGGATCTAAGGCTTGTTTGGATCAGATTATGTGATGCGAATCTCGTGATCACGTGATCACGCAACCCACAATCAAGATTGAGATCTGATCCCGGAAAGCCGAAATAGGTCTGATAGGAGTGTGACATAATGGAAACCTGCCCCAAGGCACCAACATTATTGGATTGAGTAGAATGACGCCACGAAGCCAGTTAATCTTCGATAAGTGAGATTCAGTTCGTTCAATAACTGCAGAATGTAAGAATCACTCTCACACGTTAAAACTGAAAAATTCAGAAGTAATTATCATCAAAGCTGCCACAATTTTGGTTTACATGAGTTTAAATAGTTCTTTAAAAATTAACCCTAATGGACCCCTTATGTGGACTTATATGAGGTCCACTCAAAACTGACCCAAAACTCTAAACTGAAAAGCCCATAACTTAATCCAAACAAGCCTCGGATCCTAACTGAAAACAAAGTATTAAGTAAGCCCAAACAAGCCTTGGGCTGTAGCTAACAAAATAAACTAATAAAAATAACTAATTTATCATTAAATATCACCAGCCCTTCTTTGGTCATTAAAGATCCTTATAAGAAAAGGATTCTGAAACATTAATGAATCCCTGCCACACTTGGAGATTATATTGAAGCTCATTAAAGATCCTTGTGGAACTAGAAAATTCCCATAACCAGCTGCCACATACTTGTAGGAAAAGAATCCTAACCAAATAAGAAGTCCACAAGTCAAATGGAAGTAAATAACAAAATTGGTACAGCCTCTATTGACCAGTATTGTGGTGCCTTCCCAAACTCCGATTGACCTGAAATCTTAATCCATAGTAGGACAACATCTCTGGAGAGTCCACATAAAATTTTAGCCCGATCTAACGGTCGGATTAAGAATTATAATTGTTGCCGTAAACCTGGACTGTTGCGCTTTTTACGCCAAAATCCGAATCTGACCTTACTTGGGTCGTATTACAAGGCTGAACCGTATCATTATGGGCCTTTTCAGTTTAGGGTTTTTGGATATGTTTTGTATGTGCGTCAGTTCAACCCACAAGTGTAGATCATTAGGATTACTTTTAAGAACTATTTAAACTCATGTAACCAAAATTTCGGCAGCTTAGATGATATTACTTCTAAATTTTTTAGTTTTAACATGTGAGAGTGATTCTTGCATTCTTCAATTCTTGAACGAACTGAATCTGACCTATCAAAGATTAACTGGCTTCGTGGCATCATTCCACTCATTCTAATAGTGTTGGTGCCTTGGAACATGTTTCTATTGTGTCACACTCCTATCAGACCTATTTCTGCTTTCCAGGATCAGATCTCAATCTTGATTGCGGGTAGCGTGACCACGTGATCACGAGGTTCGCATAAGTTTTCGTCAGCCTAGAAACCGAAGGGATTTTGGGAATAGAACTAGGGGCTAATTTGGTCGAAGGGGAAATTTTTGTAGTGTTGGGGGACATGCTGATTTAGATGGTGATTTGGATGCTATCAAACTGAAAATACCTTCTTTTCAAGGTAAAAACGATCCTGAGACGAATTTGAAGTGGGAGAAAAAGGTGGATTGGATTTTTTATTGCCATAACTATTTAGAGGTGAAGAAAGTAAAATTAGTAGTCATCGAATTCACGGATTACGCACTGATTTAGTGGGATCAGAATGGGATTAGTAGAATGAGGAGTGGAGAGAGGCTGGTAGCGTCGTGGGAGGAAATGAAAGTGTTGATGAGAAGGTGATTAGTGCCTAACCACTATTATAGAGATTTGTATCGAAATTGCAGGGTTTGAATCAGGGTTCTAGGTCCGTGGATATTTCAAGAAGATGAAGATCGCAATGATTCAGGCTAATGCGATTGAGGATAGGGAAGCTACTATGACTAGATTTCTAAATGGACTTAATAGGGACATTGTGAATGTTGTAGAATTACAACATTGTGTGGAATTGGAGGACAGGGTCCATATGACAACGAAGGTGGAGAGGCAAATAAAGAGAAGGGGCAACACACGTTTTCATATTTGTCCATATTTTCTCTATCTTTGTCATGGATAATGCTGGTTAGATGATTCCTACCTAATGAAAACAAAATAAATTAGTAGAAAATTAGAGAGTTAGAAACTGGAAGAAGAGGGAGAAAGTTATTAATTTTTAAAAGAAGAAAGGAAAAAACCTATTCATTGCAAGGGGATTTTGAAATCTAGTCAAACACTTGTGATAAGAGTTTTTTTTCTAATCAAATGCATTTTTCCTTGTGATTTATGGAGGAATGAAAACCCTTAAAATAGGAAATGTTAAGGTTTGTGAAATTAGTAAAGAGAAATGTTACAAGGTGAAATTGTGGGTTAGATGACACAATAATGGAACCAATTGAAGAAATTAAAAATCAAAATAAGAGAAAAACAAGACATTGGGTGATGTGAACCTTGTGAATATAAAGATCTAGAAATTCACAATCAAATTGACTCTTCATGAGAAAGCTCTAGGCTTATGATTGAGATTGACATAACAATAACCTATACTAAGGGACAAAGACTATAAAAATCGAACCTCCACCCATTTCCTATGAAGAGACATGAACGAGTAGTATGAAAGATGTCATGAAGCTTGGATGATTCTTTGATAAGTTAAAGTAGTTTAATGATGAACTAAAATATGAGAATCCTCTCACAAACACATAATAAGGTTAATTTGAAATTAAAGTCTGTAAAAAAAAATTAAATACAAGCTAAATAACCTCATTTATAATAGTTGAAAATGTTCTAAAAAAGACTGGAAAAATAATAAATGAGCTCTAAATAAAATAGAAAAAAAATCTAAATCAACTAAAAAACTAATATAAATCTCGCACAATAGCTTTTGGATCTTATCACAGGGGCTTCCTAATGTCCAATCACTATGAAAATTTAACTATATATAAAATAATGTTGACTTTTAGGTCACATATTCATATTCTCATATATTTTAATGATAACAATTAAATAAAAAATAAATAATGCTTGGTTGAGAATTAATTTAAACATGTTTATTCGAAAAACATATCTACAAGCAAAATGAAAAGAAGTTGAAAATGGGAGCAAAGTGAAGACTTAGAATTAAATGTTTATTTTTAGTGCTTATATAAATCTTTATATGTTATCTTGATAACATAATTAAAATGAACTCAAATACTTCACTACATATGTATTTAAAAGGATTGATAAAACAATTCTTAGAATTTACTAGAATTAAAACCATAAAAATTGGTATTCTGTATGAACCAGTCAACTGTTTGGTGATATAAAAGAACCAATTTAGTGCTTGTTCATTAAGGAAGAACACTTGAAAATTTGAAGTAACTGGTTATCAATTTTCTTGATCAACCACCATTTTATTTCTCAGAAAAACAAAAACGACTATATATATATATATATAAAACCAACTAAACTTTTCCCACAAAGTTTTCCAAAGGTAATAAGCATATTGCTCTCTCCTGTCTCCTCCTTTTCTTTTCCTCCTACATGATCAGATTTGGTTTTTCTTGCATCCGATTATGTTGTAACTTTGTTTTTCTACTAAATTAGGTTTGTTTTTTTTTTTTTTCCGACTTGTTCATTGGTTAAGTTTCAGGTCCTGTTTCATTTTTTACACCCTTTATGTTCTTGGTTTTTTTGTGTGTTATTCCATGCAAGGGTCTTGAAGCTCTTCGATTATAGCAAAGGAAGGTCTGAGTTCTTCTAGTACGACAATGAAAGTTCATGATGTTTTGAGGGGAAACAGGGGTAAGATAGTTGCAGACTTGGATGTTTCCTCGGCAAAGAAGGTTGTTGAAGCGAAGAGGGGAGAGATGGTCAATATAGGTGCAGACCCTGCATCTTCGGATACTCGTATCAGCAGACAAAATAAAGATAATTATGGTGTTATAGCGGATGCTTAGGTCAGGATGAACTCTAAGCCAAGGGCTGCTGAGAGTCCGATGGATAGTTCAAATTTTGAGAAGTTCAAAAATGTAAAATCTGGCCATAATTTAAAGATTAAAGATGCAGGAAATGTTGCATAGCCATGACTCTAACATGTCTCAGTTTTCTAAAGTAACTGCTTTTCAAGAACGACTGGATTCATCTCCTATTGCTGATTCTCAGCCTTCTTAAGCAAAAAACCAGGTTTATCTTGGTGTATCTGAGCGGAAAAAGGAGCTAGGTATGGTGAGAGTTCATAGGGTCAAGGACGACTTGGGTTTAGAGTCTATTGCTGGAGAAGATGAGTCTTGTCTTCTACTAGTTTCTACGTCAGAGCAGCTGCAATCATTGAATGTAAGCAGTGTTGGTGGTGTGGGCTCATCCCTAAAGAAAATCAAGGATGGCGTGCCATAGAAGGAATGCCTTTTCTGACTTGAAAGAGACAGCTCCGTTGGGTCCTATTCAACCACTTCGTACCTCTTCCAAGTATGATAAAATTGTTGCAACTTCTACAGCAAGCTCCTTGAACTCGGTTGGACAGCAGACCTTTTCACCACAACATAACTCTGGCCCCAATTTAAATTTCTTACCAGCTTTAAAAGGTTTTTATAATGTGGGCGGAAAGGTTAGAAACTTAGAATGCCCTCTGATACAACCAGAAACCTTCATTTCCCTCCCTCCCTTCGTAGATGGTCGTGTGACTGTTGGTGTAGTTTATAAATATATAAAAAAAGAAAAGGTGTTTATTTCATATTTAGAAAGAAACACTTCCTCCTAATGTTTATAATTATGGATTTCTATTGTGTAGTAAATTAAATCATGATGGATGAACTTTCCTATTTGGCTTTCTAGTGTTATTATATGGATATTTATAATATCAAAAGAAGGTATTTGGAACTTGAAACTTAATATATCAGTGAGATTAATTCATCATTGAATTAATTTTTATAATTAATTTTGATATTTGTAACTGTTGAGATAAAACTGAATAACAACTATTCAATTTAATTTAAAGTATATTGTTTGATCAACGGTCATACTGTTTCATCAACAATCATCATGTTTCATCGTTATATTTCAAGTCTATAAAAACATGTTACTACACAGAAAATTACATACAAAAAAATATATATTATTTTCTTGGTCTTATCTTCTCATTTTTTTTAGGTTTAGAGGGCTTAGTTATATCCTGGAGGTGTTGTCTCTGTGTGGGATAAATAAACACCTTAAATATAGTGTTTTCACGCCTCTAAGCCAACTCCATATTTGTTTCCATCCTAACTATATCTAACAATTTTAAGGTGTTTATTTTGATGGAGACTGATTAGTACTTAAAAGTGCATTTTTATCAAGGTTTTATATCATTATTTTGCACTTAAAGTATCAATAACTCCTTAACTAGAGCATGTTTTATAATAACATGTCTAATAATATAAGATACCTTTAATTTATGGTAAATGTTCATCTTAAATGCAGACCTATCACATAAATCAGAGGATTGATTGATGAGTTTAAGTACTGAAATTGAGAAGACAAAGAAAGGGCTAAGTTTAAAACAGAGATGTTGGCTCAATCGAAACTGGAACACTATTCGGTTATTGGATCATAACTGGAGCTGTAGAACTTGGATTTAGGTCTACTTTATATGTATGGAAAGCTAAGACATAGGCCTAAAACTTTCATGAAGAGTCCAAGATTTAAAAGTGTCATTTTTGAGTTCAAATGGTAGCAACAACAGAGAAGTCGGAATCTGTCCTGCAGCCCAGACATTGTTCAGTGTTCAGCCCTTATCTCAAGTTCTAGAAGTCCAAATGCATCGATTCTTATTTTTTTGGAAAGCTGAGACAATTTCCCAGAACTTTCATGAAGACTATCTGTTCAAATTCTGATGTTAGCAATGACGTTTTCTGCAGACAAAAAGATAAAGAGTGTTACCAAGTCAAGAGGTGGCCACTCACTCAACAATTAATTATCAAATCAATAGTTCCAAATTTTGGCCTATAAAAGAAGGCATTTGTCATGCATTTAGGCATCTTGGTTTTGAGATCAAGATTATGTTCTTGCTCTCTCTCTCTTTATATTTTTGTAATGCTTAAGTTTTGCTTTCATTAATCTCTTGTTTATGCTTTTTATTTCCTTTCCTTTACTTAGTTAACTTATGTCTTATTTATGTTCTTATCTTGTTTATTTATGTTTCTCTCTTTAATTATGTTTAGTTAAGTTTATTATGTCAAGGTGAAAAGGTTACATTAATGGTGTAAGAATAAGTATAGTATAAACTCAACATGGACTTTAATGTTTGATACTAACATGTTTTGTATTTGTTATCTTGTTCACTCTTAATACTTTGCTTGTTAAATGGATAATCTAGATTTATGTTGTATAACCCTTGGTACAACAAATACTTGGCACTTTCATAACCCAACCGTATGGTATAACCAACACCTGTACTATGAAAGGAACTTGATTTGTTGTTAACATAAGTTATAATCATGAATACCTGACAACATTTACAAGTATTAGCATTATTCGAATAAGATAACTAATGTGTGGTTTCCAGTTGAGTAATAAAAAGAGTTTATACTATACTTGTTTGAAATACCATTAGTGGATCCTCTAACATTGACAATTATTTTATCCTTGTTTAATCCTTATATCAATATCACATCTCAAAGCTCTCTTCAACTCATTTTCTGTTATTATCTATTTCTTTATTTGTAGTTTATACAGTTAACTTCCTTGTGGTTCGACCCCGGTCTTGCCGGGTTATTTATTACTTCGACACTCCTACACTTGGGAGAAGACATCAACTCTTTGGTCGTGTCAAGTTTTTGACGCCGTTACCGGGGAGGTAAATTCTTGTATAAATTATAATATTTATTTTATTTTCACTTTTCACTTTTCTTGTATCTAACTTTTGTTTCTTTTGTTTCCTTTCCTTTTGTTTTGTTTTCTTCTTTCTTTTATTCTTTTCCTACACGTGCATGAGAGTTTGATCACGTACATTAAGTGGTAGACTTTGTAGGGTATCCTCATCATTTTCAGAAAATATGGCCGAAGAAGATAACCAGTCGCTTCATAATGAGAATAATCGAGTTAGAACACTTAGAGACCATATGAATCCCACAAGAACAAGTGCACCATCATGTATAGTTTTCCCTCCTTATGCATCTCATTTTAATTTTAAGCCAGGCATTATTCAACTTTTACCTTCTTTCCATGGCTTAGATTTAGAAAATCCATACTTGCATTTAAGGGAATTTGAGGAGGTCTGTAACACCTATAATGACTTATATTGTAGCATGAACACCATCAGATTAAAGCTTTTTCCTTTTCATTAAAAGATAAAGCTAAAACATGGCTACAAAATTTGAGACCAGGATCCATTCGTGCTTGGGATGAAATGCAACAACAATTTGTAAAGAAGTTTTTCCCTTCTCATAGAACAAACTATTTCAAAAGATAAATCACCACTTTCACTCAAAAACCAGGAGAAACATTTTACCAATGTTGGGATAGGTATCGAGACTTGTATAACACTTGTCCTCATCATGGTTTTGAAACATGGAGATTGGTTTCACATTTTTATGAAGGGTTAGCACCTAAAGATAGACAAATGGTGGAATTGATGTGCAATGGAACTTTTGAAGATAAAGACCCTAATGAAGAAGCAATGGAGTCCCTAGACTTGCTAGCTGAAAAATGCTCAAAATTGTGACACTATAGGCACTTATGAGGCACCAAGTAAAACTCAACCTCATACATCTAGTTGAGGAATGTACAACCTTAGGGAAGATCATGACCTCCAAGCCAAGTTTACATCTTTAGCTAGAAAAGTTGCGGCAATAGAATTGAAAAAGAGTGGTCAATTAAAATCTGTTCAAGATATTGTGTGTCAAATATGTGAAACCAATGAACATTTAATAAATGATTGTCCAACTTTGCCTTCTTTTAGGGAATGCCTCCATGAACAAGCCCGTGCTTTAAACAATTTCCAAAGGCCCAATCATAACCCATACTTGCAAACATACCTCTTGTGTATCATAAAAAAAAATCAAGGTTTTCACTCTAATAAGCTCACTACGCCTTTTACCTCACAATTTGCTTTCTTTTGGTTCTTTAGGAACTGAAACCAACAATTTAAAGTCAATAGTCTTCGTAGTGCACTCCATTTATAATTTTCAGACTCAAGAATCAATAAATATACTTAAATTCCTTTCAGATGTTTCAAGGACTCATGATCCGAATGGATTACGAACTCTTTTGGCCACAAGTAATGCTGCCATGTCTCAAGTGCTCTTACCAATGCATAGAGTTCTTTGTCGTAAGTGGGATAGTTCAAGGTCGCTCCACTTAACTTCTCACTGAAATACGTAATAGGTCTCCAATCCTGCATCAAAACAGCACCTATTCCCATTTCAAATGCTTTTGTAAAGTCAGATAAAGCCAAAACATGTGCAGAACATAATTTCTCTTTCAAAAGAACGAAAGCTAATTCTTGTTCCTCCCCCCATTTAAACCCAACTGACTTTTTAACAACTTCATTCAAGGATGCAGCTATTGTACTGAAATCTTCCACAAAGCGCCTGTAAAAACTAGCTAACCCATGAAAACTCCTTACCTCACTTGTCGATCAAACTCCTTGGACGCCCCAGAAGTAAGTGACTAGCATGCATTAGGACGACATCACACATAACCTCATCAGAATACTTCCCAACAGCAAACACAATCAATACTTGGTTAGTAACCTTCACTTCACCATATTCATTCAGTCATTGCAATCTATAAAGTCTAGGATGCTTAATACAACTCAGATTCAATTTCTTCACAAATGTGTCACTAGCTACATTAGCACAACTACCTCCATTGATTATCATGCTACTACCATGTTTTGGATATGATATCGAGTGTGAAATATGTTTTCCCGTTGCTGATCTACATCATCTTCTTTGATTTGCATGTTCAGAGCACGTCTTATAACCAAAGCCTCCCCCTCAACAAGATATCCAATCTCCTCATCACTACAATCCACCAAACGTGACATCTCTTCACTTTCAGATTTTTCACTTTAAGATTCAACCTCCCCGTTGTCTGTAGTAAGCATAACTCTTCGGTTTGGACACTGCGATGCAATGTGCCCCTTCCCTAAACACTTCAAACATTTAATATCCCTTCGGTTTGTCTGTAGTAGGTTGAGATTCAAATTTACCTTTCCTATCCGTATGAGCATCCTTTTTGGCTTTAGGTGGTTCAGCCTTTGCATAAGGCTTTGGTTGGACAACCCCTTCTTTCTTCAGATTCGGCCTTCATGTTGAGGAAGATGAAGCCCAATTGGTCTGAAAACATGTATTGCCCTTTCTCTTTATTTGCCTCTCCACCTTTGTTGCCATATGGACCATGTCCTTCAATTCTACACAATGTTGTAATTGTAGAACATTTGCAAAGTCCCTATTCAGCCCATTCGAAATCTAGCCATAGTAGCTTCCCTATCCTCAATCACATTAGCCCGAATCATTGTGATCTCCATCTCCTTGAAATACTCATCCATGGACCTAGAACCCTGATTCAAACCCTAGAATTTCATATACAAATCTCTATAATAGTGGTTAGGCACAAAGCGCATTCTAATCAACACTTTCATCTCCTCCCACGACGCTATCGGCCTCTCTCCACTCCTTCTCCTACTAATCACATTCTGATCCCACCAAATCAGTGCATAATCTGTGAACTCCATGACTACCAATTTTACCTTCTTCGACTCGAATAGTTATGACAATCACAAATTCAATCCACCTTTTTCTTTCACTCCAAATAAGCATCGGGATCGTTTTTACCTTGAAAAGAAGGTATTTTTAGTTGTATAGCATCCAAATCACCATCTAAATTATCATGTCCCCCAACACTATGAAAATTTCCCCATTGGTCGAATTGGCCCCTAGTTCTATTCCCAAAATCCCTTCGGTTTCTAGGCTGTTGAAAACCTTCCAGATGGCCTATGGTCTCATCCTCAAAACCACCATCACCAAATATCATCAACTTCCTCCTCAAAATCCTCATAATCTGCCCATCTTGGCTTTTCGGCCCTACTTCCACTGTTTGCTTTCGGTTCAGCCCCAACCTTCCTCACGTCTTGGTCGCTTGTACCAGCCTCGTTGCCACGTCTCTCCACCCTATCAAGTCTATCACACACGGTCCCCATCACAAAATTCATCCTCTTCATAATCTTAAGTTCTCCCTCGGCAGTTTAAAAGGAAAGTTTCTTTCAAGTATTTTAATTTTTAGGTTGATCATCCTCAGTTTCAATAGACATTGTCGAGGCTTGGAAGGAGGAAGGCATTTGGTACACCAATATTTATCTTGTGTAAGACGTTGAAGCGTGTTAAGGGTGTTTTGAAAGACTTTAATGAGTTCTTCTCTAAGATTCTGAAGAGGGTTTTGATGGCAAGGAAGGCCATAGAAGATGTTTAATGTCTAATGCATCAAATTACTAGGTGGCGATTCCCGTTCCTGCTTTTCACAAATAAAAGACAAGAATTCCTTGTCTCCCTATATTTCTTGATTGCCACATACATGATGAAGTGGAATATTGCCGCGACGCCGCACACGTGCGACAGAATGGCTACTCCACTGGGGACCTTGTGGACTAAGTATTGTTTTTGTCTGAATTTTTTTTTGGTTTTGGGTGTATTGTTAATATGCATTTCCTTTTGTTATTTTCTTATATGCTTTGAATTTTGTACATATTTGTTCATGCATTGTATATAATTACCTCATGCATCACGCTTTAATTTTTGGGAAGTACACATAAGCTTATAAGTTAGGTGGGGGATTAGCGATCTGCCATATGACTATTGGTCAGGGTTTAGATGCGTGAAACACTCAACTCATATCTAAGTGCCTGCTTGGTAATGGTAGGCATACGTGCCTTAACTATTTCTTGCAACGCTCCCACACTGTCTTTACGAAGACCGTCACTGGGCAGATATAAGACCAATTTGAGACCAGGTAGAAAGTCTATCCGTCATGTAATGGCCTAGAACCTATCCTTAGAGTATGAGCTACCTAATGTGCATGTATATACATTTGCATTCATACACATACATCCATTCATTATAAATAACATACATACATCCATTATGTTGAAATATAGGTCCCTTAAAAATCTACAACACCCGACTTCGAACGAGAAACATGGAAGATGAAGAGCGCGCTCACCGTGACGCTTATTTTCAAGAAGAGTTGGAGTCTCTGAAGACAAGCGTGGTTCGCCTCACTAGCTTACTCGAGCAAACACTGAGAAATACCTTTGGTGAAGGTCCTTCTAACCAACCGGTCACCTTTAATCAGACTCCGACAACAACTCAGCTCGAAGAAAGAATGAGTGAACATGGTCAAAAGCCTCAACATAATCCAGCATTTGTGCAGTCAGCGACACCTGCACCAGCCCCAACAGTCATGGATGCATTTGCCAACGAGTCCCATAAGGCCAAGTCATCTGATAACATTGATCAAGATAAGATGGAGGCGCTAGAAGCCAGAATCAGAGTTATGATCCAATACGGGTAGCAGAGATATGTCTGGTCCTAAATGTGGTTGTCCCGAAGAAGTTTTGTGTTCCTGAGTTTATCAAATATAGTGGAACACAATGCCCCCTGACTCATCTCAAGTCCTACTGCAATAAAATGGCAAAATTAGTACATGATGAAAAACTACTGATGCACTTTTTTCAGGATAGCTTAAGTGGTGCATGAGATTGGACAACACAAAAATCCAAAGATGGAAAGATCTGGTGGATGCTTTTCTCAAGCAGTACAAGTATAACATGGACATTGCTCCCGATAGAACCATCTTGTCCAATCTAGAGAAAAAAGACAAAGAAAGCATAAGGAAATACGCTCAAAGATGGTGGGAATCAGCTGCTTAAGTACATCCTCCACTTCTGGACAAAGAAATGGTCACTTTATTTGCCGACACACTCAAAGCGCCATATTACGAGCATGTGATGGGTAGTTCAGCCCAGCAATTCACGGACGCTATGGTAGTGTGTGAACGCATAGAGCAAGGCATCTAGAATGGTAGAATTTATGCACCCACCAAGAAAAGAGGCTTCGAAAGGAAAGAGGTCAACCATGTTGAAAATGGCTACAGGGGTAGGAAAAACTCATCCCAAAACTACCACACTCCATCCTAAATTGCCAACATCAAAAAACCTAAGCCCCAAAACTTTCAAGCTAAAAACCAAATTGGAAATTACCAAAAGGTCCAAGAACAACTACCTCCATTACTGCTACCCCTGAATGAGATGTACCAAAAGCTAATAGCTTTGGGCATGTAGCTCCCGAACCTCTGACGCCTTTGCAGCCACCTTACCCTAGCTTGTACAAACAAGAGCTCACTTGCGAATACCATGCTGGTGTTGCCGAACATAGCATGCATACTTGCAATGCCTTCAAGAGAAAGCTTTTGCAATTAATCAAGGCAGGGTGGATAGCATTTAAAGATAGTTCTAATGTGAACACGAACCCTCTACCTAATCATGCTTGAAATGGTAGATCAGAAATGCACTAGTGATAGAATGTCCGGAAAATCCGAAAGCACCGATGGTCCAAATAGGGCGCGAAAAAGGCAGCATAAATTTTGAAGTACTCGAATTTCAACCACAGTTTTTTTGTCCTCATCAAGAGCTGTTGTTGGGAGGCTAGCCTAATAAAAGATTTATCAAAATACGAGGATGAAGCCTACCTTATTATTGTCTTTTGTTTGATCATGTCTGTTTTAACTTGTTTCAGTCTTTTTGGTATTTTGGCTCATAACGCCACAAGAATTTCTTTGTCAAATGAGCCCTTTTTGTTAAAAAAATCATGTGTTTTCTTGTGTTCATGATATGCCTCTATTTTTGTGATTGTTTCATACCTACACAAGCATGCTCTTTACTCACGAAACCATTGCACCAAGAATTCTTCGTTGTGTTTCCAAAACCATGCATGATCTCACATGTTCACAAGGATTTTTGGGAATTCAAAGTTTTAGTACAAGACAGAAATCATAGTGGTGTTTGTCCAAACAAACAAGTTCTGAAAATTCAAGTAATCCCTTAGAAAGGTAATCAAACATCTAGAAAACCTAAAGGACAACCCAAAACTTCAAAGCTGAGCTTCACTGAGAAACCATTTTACATATTCTCATGAAGGCAAGGCTTACTGATCCTAAGTGCATATATTTGAAAAGAGGAAGGGTTATATTTGATAATCTGTTCACAAGGCTAAAATATATCCTTTGCAATTCCCTTTTGAGTCCAATGTTTTTTTTTTAGAAAAATAACCTTGGCTAGGATGACACCCCAGGAGGCAACTGCGAGAGATATACAAAAATCCTCAATAATTAGAAGTGCCCAAACAACACTGGAGGGCATGAAAGAAAATTCTCAATGGTCAAAGGTGCCCAAACAAAGTAGGGGGGCATGAATAAAAAAATCCAAAGTGTCCAAAAGATTTGAGTTTTCCAAAATAACTGATATGATGATGCTCAACCAAGTGAAGAAAGAAAAAAAACAAACGAAAAGCCCAAGCCCGACACTAGGGGGCACGATAAACCATTTTGGAAATAAATTCAAATAACAAAAGGTCAGGAAACAAGCACTAGTGATCCTTAGTCTTGAAATCCTTTAAACACCTTTTGGGCCTACCAATTCCCATGTTACGTGCCTAATCAAGCCCTTTTTTATCAAGGACAAGCAATCGAGATCGGTAGGCAATGCTTTCCCATGTGAAACAAGCTTTATTATTCATGCAAATAAAATGAATGCTTTGAAGGCTGGTTCTTTGAAACCCTAGAATTGCTTCTTGAACCATTTTTTACCACCAAAAACATCACTGTGCATTTTCACCAAAAGCAAAACAAAGATTATTTCATCACTTATGAAAACCTGTCCATAGGAATCACTTGAATTTCTTCAGAATGAGTTTGCTTTAAACCGATGTCAAAATGATTTCTGTGTTTGGAATAGCTTTGAAATTCCAAAAATAAAAAAATAAACCTGCAAGAAAACAACTCGTAAAAAACCAAATCTTCCTTCACATAGCCTCATTCCTAAAGAAAACCCAAATTGAACACTTGGGGGCATGATCAAGCTGGGGGTCAATAAAAAAAAACATATGGTAGGACTGGCTCCATGATTCCCTTTCTAAGAAAAATGTCGGGTAGAATTGGCAACCCTTTAGGTAAAGGTTGGAGAACGAGGAAGTATGATGATATCAAGCCCTTCCAAGAGGCCAAGGTTATTATATGACTCGAGTAAGTAGAGTGAAAGGGCCATCAAAGATAGCTACCAAGACTCAAACTTTTGAGAAAAGGAAGACTCCATGAAGAAAAGGGGGACCTATATTTCTCAAGTAAAGTATACATGCATATTGATCATAATGCATTGCTTTTATCATTGACGGATCAGTGTTTCACCATCACTTCTTAGGTAGTGCGTTCTCTAACCCTACCTCCCTTCAGTGCGTCTGTGAGCCCTCATCCCTTAGGTAGTGTGTTTTCTAACCCTACCTCCCTTCAGTGCGCCTTTGAGCCCTCATCCCTTAGGTAGTGTGTTTTCTATCCTTATTATCCTTTCAGTGCGCCTTTAAGCTCTCACCTCTTTTCGAGTGCGCCTTTTAGCTCTCACTTCTCGGGTAGTGCATTTTCTGACCCTACTTTCAAGTGCACCTTTAACCCTCATGTCTCGGGTAGTGGATTTTCTAACCCTACCTACTTTCAAGTGCACCTTTAACCCTCATCTCTCGTGTAGTGGGTTTTCTAACCCTACCTACTTTCAAGTGCGATTGAGCCCTTATCTTTCAAGTAGTGCGTTTCCTAACCTTACCTCTATTCAAATGCGCCTTTGAGCCCTTGTATCCCTTTGAGTCCTATCTTGTCGTCTCTTAAAAACTCTTCAAACTTTTCTACCTGGGTAGGTCACCCATTACAATGAGACCATCATTTTTTCTAGGTAGGTCATTCATTACAATGAGACCATTCTCCATGTTTTTTTACCTGGGTAGGTCACCCATTACAATGAGACCATCATTTTTTCTAGGTAGGTCACTCATTACAATGAGACCATTCTCCATATTGTTTTTACCTGGGTAGGTCACCCATTACAATGAGACCATTCTTCCATCAGGTAGGTTACCCATTACAATTAGACCACTCATATTTTTTTTTATCTGGGTAGGTCACCCATTACAATGAGATTATTTTCCATATTTTTTCCACCAGGGCAGGTCACACATCTTGCTTTTTTTTTCCTTGGGCAGGTCATCCATGACAATTCGACTATTTCAAAAATCTTTGAATTTCACCAGAAAAACCTTTATGTTTTTCCGCTGTGTGCACTTTCTAGCCCTCACTTCAAATACTTTCAAAACAATTCATCATATCTTGATATGGTGAGTCTGTTATATCTCATTCTTTTTTTTTCTTTACAAAGCTTACTATCTAAAATCTCTTACGAAACATTCTATCGTAAGCATTGTAAAGAGGAGGGCAACTGTCATAACCCATTTTTGGGTTATTACCCAAATTCATTTTATCTTTCAAAAAAAAAAAATATTCGGACTCAAAATAAAAAATCCAAAAAAACAATAACTGTGAGAAGAGGATGCTGGAGCGCCCAGAAAATAGCTAGAAATTGGTTGAGGAGGTTAAAAAAAACAAAGATTGAAATTTGACGATATATTTTTGACAGATAAAGAGCTCTGTTGACAAAGAAAATTCATTTTGAAGAAGAAAGGTCAAAAAACAAATATTTATAGACTCAATTAAATTTTATTGGAGGTTTAATTGAATTTATGGAGGGTTTCATTGCAAGAAAAATTAATTTTTTAAGTCAATTTGGATATAGTATTAGGATACCAAGAAAACAACAAACGTTAGTTTATATAGGTCGTGCTATTAAGTCTAGGTACCCAAACCCCGTGTATGATCAGTTTGCGGTAATATTGAACCTCCAATAAAAGCCTCATGCAAACGATATCAAAATAAGACCAAATTTTATACTTGTTGCGATATCACCCTAAATAGACATAATATGGATTTTCAATTGATTCTGAGGTGATTTGCTTATGGTTCACTAAGAATAGTGTTTCGGTAGCAGAATTGAACCTCGAATTAAAACCTCAAGCACACGAGATCAAAATAAGCCCAATTTGACATACAATGCGATCTCACGCCGAATAAACATAATATGAAGTTTCAATTGATTCCAAGGTGGTTTGCATAAGGGTTCACTAAGAGTAGTGTTTCTGCGGCAGAATTGAACCTCGAAATAAAACCTCAAGCAAACAATATCAGAATAAGCCTAAAATTGACATATGATGCAATCTCACCCCCAATAGACTGAATATAAAGGTTCAATTGATTCTGAGGTGATTTGCTTATGGTTCACCAAGAGTTGTGTTTCTGCGGTAGAAATTGAATGATCCTTCAAATTTCAACTAATCCCTCTCTCTCTTTCTTTTTTTTTTTCTTTTTAATATACTGACATGATTAGAGACAACAACAAGATGAAATATATCCCTTTTTGTTTTGGTTAGATGACGCAGACATGAAGAACAAGAAGATGGACGCAAACACTGAAAAACTTAAAGGACACACTAAAAAAACGAAAATAACAGAAGGATATGACCTTGTTTCGGAGCCTAGCTCTGATACCAATTAATGCGAACCTCGTGATCACGCAACTCACAATCAAGATTGAGATCTGATCCCGGAAAACCGAAATAAGTCTGATAGGAGTGTGACACAATGGAAACCTGCCCCAAGGCACCAACACTATTTTTTTTTTTGGTAAGTTGACGTATGTATTAAAAGAAGAAGATACAAACATTATAAGGGGCATACCCCAGATTTACAATGATAACAGAAACATAAAACAACAGATGGCTACAGGCTAGCCACCGACCGTAAAACTGAAACCTCACTAGATTCGTTAGGGAAACCAATACAACCAGCTAACTAACAGATTAAGAATCTATGGTATTCACCCTCCAAGCTCGTTGGATCCTTGTGTTTTCATTTGTTGGTACGACATTCCTCATCAAATCAAGCTTATCACGAATGATACATTCGATTTGATTAAGGACCAAATTCGGAGTTCTAGACATTCCAGCAAAGATCCTTGCATTCCGTTCTTGCCATACATGATACACTGTAGCTGCAAAACTCAGTTTACGAGAAAAATTGACGAAACTCTTGCCATGCCAAGAGACAGTGGCCCATCGAATCCATTCATCCCAGCCTTTTGTCATTCTTGGAATGTCGCATCTGTCACAAACATCCCACCAGATCGCTTTAGTATAGGAGCATTCAAAGAACAAGTGGTTGTGATCCTCATTGTTGCGGAGACAGAGTGAGCATCTATTGGGACCATGTATACCAAACCGATGAAGTTTATCTTGAGTTGTGAGTTTCTGTTGGACGGCCATCCATAAAAGAAATGAATGTCTTGGAACAGCATTCTTGAACCACACAATGTCATGCCATTCAACCATCTGACGATGACGTCTTAGATGTTCCCAAGCTACTTTGACCGAGAATCTGTGATTTGGCGAGTCCAACCAAACTATCTCATCCTTTTGCCCCATCTTAGGATTAGAATTGGAAGGAATAGCTTCTATAATGGGGTGCCAGCCAATAGCTTGGGTGGTAGGCGTTTTCCATTCTGAGTTCTGAATTAGCACATTCACCTTCGCGTTCTTGGCCATACCTGAATCATAGATGAATCTTTCCCCGTAAGAATCCGCGAGTGGGCTGTGAGGATGCCAATTATCAAACCATAGAGAGGTTGTCATTCCATCTCCTATGATGTACTTCATCTTCGGCCATGCTAAGGATCTGAGCTTTAGAATCTTTCCCCAAGCCCAAGAGCAATTTTGTGGCGTCTTGATTGTCCAGAAATTCCTACCTCGCAACAGATTGGATCTGATCCAAGTAGACCATATTGAGCCATCTGAGTCATTGCATAGGTTCCAAATGTGTTTCAACAAAGCAATCTTGTTCCATTCTGTTATGCTTTTTATTCCTAGCCCCCCCTCCTTTTTTGGAAGACATACCTGATCCCAAGCCACTTTAGCCCCAGTAGTTCTCATATCTGAACCTGACCAAAGAAAGGATTTCATAATTTGCTCCACATTTTTAATTACTTGCCCAGGTAAGAGAAAGAGAGATGCCCAATAGACCTGTATGGAAAATAAGACTGAATTAATCAGTTGTACCCGTCCTGCATACGAGAGTGCTCTACAAGTCCAATGTCGAACTTTAGAGGTGATTCGATCCACGAGGCCCTTACAATAAATAGCCTTTAGTCTGGACGAGAGAAGAGGTACTCCCAAATATTTCATAGGGAGCTCCCCCTCTCTAAACCCAAGAATATGAATAATTTGTTCCCTCTCAGCATTTAACACACCGCTCAAGAAGATGTCACTTTTGTTTGGATTTGGATACAGACCTGATAGATCTTGAAACTTTGTGAGCACAGTTCTGATCATACGAATTGAGTTTACATCCCCGTTGCTAAAAATCATCAAGTCATCAGCAAAACAAAGATGAGAAATTTTGTCCTTCTTGCATCTCCAGTGGAACTTGAATTCTTGGTTGGCACTCATCTTGCAGAATAGCCCCGACAGGATTTCCATACATAGGACAAACAAATATGGGGACAATGGATCCCCTTGTCTCAGCCCTCTTCCCCCTTGAAAGTAACCTGCAAGCTCACCATTGACGTTGATAGAGAATTGACATGATGTAACACAAACCATGATCCAATCAATGACTGTTCTAGGGAATCCCATTTTTATTAACATAGCGTCAACGAAATCCCACCGCACCGAGTCATAAGCCTTCATCAGATCAACTTTCATAGCACAACGAGCAGGTCCCGTAGATTTATGATAGCCTTTCATTAGTTCCTGAGACAAAAGAATGTTATCACTGATTCTCCGTCCTGAGATAAAAGCAGTCTGATATGGACCAACTAAGGATGGCAAAACAACTTTGATTCTCCCAGCTAGAATCTTAGCGATGCATTTGTACACTGTATTGCAGCAAGATATAGGACGAAAATCTGTCAACACTATTGGATTGAGTAGAATGACGCCACGAAGCCAGTTAATCTTCCATAAGTCACATTCAGTTCGTTCAAGAACTGAAGAACGCAAGAATCACTCTCACACGTTAAAATTGAAAAATTCAGAAGTAATTATCATCAAAACTGCCGAAATTTTGGCTTGCATGAGTTTGAATAGTTCTTGAAAAATTAACCCTAATGGATCTACTACCCTTGTGGGCTGAACTGATCCCCATACAAAACTGACCCAAAAACCCTAAACTGAAAAGCCCATAACCTGATCCAAACAAGCCTCGGATCCTAGCTCAAAACAAAGTTTTAATTAAGCCTAAACATGAAAGAAAATAATAAAAATAACTAATGTGTCATTAAATACCACTAGCCCTTCTTTCCTTGTGTAGCTAGGATGAATAAGGAATCCTTATAAGAAAAGGAGTATGAAACATTAATGAATCCTTGCCACACTTGGAGATTATATTGCACCTCATTAAAGATCCTTGTGGAACTAGAAAATTCCCAAAACCAGCTGCCACATCGTTGTAGGAAAAAAATCCTAACCAAATAGGAAGTCCACAAGTCAAATGGAAGTAAATAACAAAATTCATACAGCCTCTGTTGACCAGTATTGTGGTACCTTCTCGAACTCTGATTGACCTGAATTGTAACCCATGGTAGGACAACATGTCTAGAGAGTCCACATAAAATGTTAGCCCGATCCAACGGTCGGATTGAGAATTATAACTGTTGCCGTAAACCTGGACTGTTGCGCTTTTTACGCCAAAATCCGAATCTGACCTTACTTGGGTGGCATCACAATGCTGAACCGTATCATTAACTTTCTCCTCATCCATCTTGATACCCTGTAGAGTTACAACATAGCCAAGAAACATAATTTCTCTCCATGCAAAAGGCATACTTTTTAAGATTAGTATACAATTTCTCACTACGCAACACACTAAGTATATTACACAAATGATCAAGATACTCGGTTAAGTTGCTATAGATTAGAATGTCACTAAAATACACAACCACAAACTTACATACGCGCAACACATGATTCATTAAACGCATAAACTTACTAAGTTCATTTGTAAGTCCAAACGGCATTACTAACCATTCATACAAACTATGCTTTGTCTGAAATGTTGTTTTCCACTCATCACCTTCTTACATCCTAATTTGATGGTACCTACTTTTCAAGTCAATTTTAAAGAAAATACAGGATCCATATAACTCATCTAACATGTCATCAAGCCTTGGAGTGGGGTGTCTATACTTTACAGTTATGTTGTTGATGGCTCGGCAATCAACACACATCCTCCATGTTCCATCCTTTTTTGGCACAAGTAGCACGGGTACAACACGCGGGCTCATACTCTCACGAATATACCCCTTTTCCATCAGCTCATCAACTTGCCTTTGAAGCTCCTTCGTCTCCTCGGGATTGCTTCTATAGGCTGGTTGGTTCGGAATTGAAGCTTCGATCTAATGCTCTGTCCCCCTCAATGGTGGAAATCCGCTAAGAGTATCGTCGGGGAACACATCATCAAACTCCTATAATAATGAAATAACAACACTAGGCACAATATGATCAAGATCATTAGTATTAAAGTAAGCCTCGTTGTACACAAGTAAAATCATTGGTTTGTTAATGAAAAATGCAAAGCTGACCTCACCCTCTCTAGCATAAAAATTGGGTTGTTTCTTTAGTTTTTCCACACAATTCTCATCACCCTTCCTGACTTTCTTCACTCCTCTTGTCTTACCTCCACTCTTAACCAGATTTGGGTGTTTTTGAGTAGTGGTTGAATGGTCTAATTTGTTTAGAGTGTTGGCCAAATATTTTTTTATGTTTGGATGGGTGGCCAAATGGGTTGTAGTGATGTTTTGGGTTCTGGTCGAATCTGATGGTCTTCTCTCCCCTTGTTCCCCACCTTGATTTTCTCTCCCATCACCTCATACTCACTTTTTAGCTTTATTTGATCATCATACACCTGTTTGGGTGTAAGAGGTACAAGAGTGATGGTTTTACCATCTTTTACAATGGTATACCTATTTTTAACCTCATCATGAATTGCCTTCCTATCATATTGCCATGGTCTCCCCAACAAGATGTGACTTGCTTTCATTGGTACCACGTCGCACAGAACTTCATCAACATATTTTCTAATACAAAATGGAACCACAACTTGTTTAGTCACTTTCACTTCACCACTATCATTCAGCCATTGCAATCTATATGGGTTTAGCAGCTTAAAAGTACACAAATTTAGTTTACTAACAAGGGTGGTACACAAACATTAACACAACTTCCACTATCTATAATTAAATTACACATATTGCTTTGTATATAGCAACGTGTATGGAAGATGTTCTCCCTTTGTTAATTAGTTTCATCTTCCCTGACCTAAACCTGAAGTGTTTGCCTTATAACTAAGGACTCCTCAACCGGTAATGCTAACTCATCCCCATCACTATCCTCTAATGATGACATGCCTTCACAATCAGATCTGTCACTTTCAGATTCAATATCACCATTATCTCTAATCATCATGATTCTCTTGTTTGGACACTTTGAAGCATAATGTCCATGTCCCTTACACCTGAAACATTTAACATCACGAGTACGTTTAGGTTGAGTTTCAGATTTACCTTTGGCACCAGTAGGGACATCAACTTTAGCTTTTGGTGGTTTGGCGAAAGTGCATCGACCACAATGTTTTCCTTTCCTTGCTTATACTTAATCACATACGGAAAGATTTCAATAAATTAAACCCATTTGACGTCTCTTATTCAACTTAACTTACCCTTTCATGTGCTTCAATGATTCATGATCTAAATGAATCATGAACTCCTTGGGCCATAGTTAATGCTGCCGCGTCTCTAAAGTTCTTACCAAGGCAGACGACTCCTTAACGTATGTGAAGTTTCTCACTAAAATATGCAATGGTCTCCTATCATCCATTAACACAGCTCCTATACCTATAACTGAAGCATCACATCCTTCAAAAGCTTTTGTAAAGTCTGGTGAAGCTAAAACAAGTACTGAACAAAGTTTATCTTTCAATAAATTAAAAGCTTTAACATGTTCATCATTCATTTAAATCCAACAGACTTTTTCGTAATTTGAGTTAAAGGTGCTGCAATAGTAAAAAAGTCCTTCACAAACCTTCTATAAAAGCTAGCAAGTCCATGAAAACTCCTTACCTCGGTCATAGACTTCGGTGCAAGCCATTCCAGGATGGCCTTAACCTTCTCTTTATCCATTTCAATACCCTGCGTTGTTACTACATATCCAAGAAACACAATTTTCTTCATGCAAAAGGTACACTTATTGATACGATTCAAGCAAGGTTAGATTGGAATTTTTGCGTACAATTTCCTACCGTCCAGTTTTCGCTATTAAGTATTACTCCAAATCCAACCGTTGGATTGAGATTAAACTTTACCTAAGGATTCCAGAGGTATTGGTCTATCTTGGGGTAAACTTTTAGATGAATCGGAGTTTGGAAACAACTTGCAATATAAGTCAGAATACGCTGTATGAGTTTTGTTATTTACTTCCTTTTGACCTGTGGACTTCCTATTTGACAAGGATCCTTTTCCTACGAGGATGTGGCAGCTCGTTTTGGGAATCTCCTAGTTCTACAAGGATCTTTAAGGTGATGCAACATAGTTTTCAAGTATGGCAAGGATTAATTAATGTTTCAGAATCCTTTTCTTACAAGGATTCCTTATTCATCATAGTTACATAAAGAAAGAAGGGTTGGAGCTATTTAATGATATTTTGGTTTCTTGGAAGGAAACTAAATTGATACCTACAAAAGAGAGAGATTTTTTTTTGGATAAGGTAAGTATATTAACCAAAAAATAGTGAAATACAATAAAGGGTAAAAACCCTATAAGGGGCACTAGCGGACAAACCCGCTTACCTTAAACAAAAGAAAAACAACATACACAACCAGGATAAATCTCGGGAACTAGGAGAAAATATCCTCAAAACCTAAAACTCCAATAAAGAAATCAAATAGGATTGAGAATATCATCATAAAATACCCACATGATATGAAGTCTTCTATTAGTAATCAAAGAAGCCATATCACGAATACATTTAACTTTTGAAACAATACAACTTACAATGTCTCTAAAAACCATTAAACTAGTACGAGGAGCATCAACATGAAGGCGAGCATTCCTCTCCCTCCAAATATAACAAACGAGAGAAGCTAATATCAATCTCATAAGCATATAATTAAAAAAGCGATCTCTCAAATTAGAAAGCTGAGAGATAGTTCTAACCTAAGAACAACGGCGAAAGGGAATGAGACATCTGGAGCATATATCAAACCAAATGCGATGGGAGAATCGACAATAAAAAAATAAGTGATCAACATCTTCCCTATCACCTCTACATAAATGGCATTGGATAGTTTGAATAACAACACTATAGCACCTAAACTTATTCTGAGTAGAGAGAGCTTCATGAACAACAATCCACAAGATTATCCCACCAACACACAACAAGTGCAACAAAAAATGTTTATTGATCTGAAAATTGCGTGACCTTACATGTCTGGTTATGCCCTTATTTATAGTGATTCCAAACTAAAATAAACCCTAATAGACCCCTTATGTGGACTTATATAATGCCCACTTACAATTTAACCCAAATAATATAAATACATCCTAAACTAAGAAGAAAATAATAATAACAATAATAAATCCGAATTTAATATCCTAAATATGATAGGATCAGATTTGTTGCCCTTTACAAGTCATGGATAAGTTAGGAGAATTGAAAATGTAGAATTAATTCTGAAATCTTCTTCTCTTGTTGTAGGCATGGTGAATAAGGAATCCTTGTAAGAGAATAATTCTGAAAACTTTATGAATCCTCGCACACTTGAAAACTATGTTGCAGCCCATTAAAGATCCTTGTAGAGCTAGGAGATTTCCAAAACAAGCTGCCACATCCTTGTAGGAAAAGAATCCTAGCCAAATAGGAAGTCCACAAGTCAAAAGGAAGTAAATAATAAAATTCATGAAGCTTCTATTGACCAGTATTGTGATGCCTTCCCGAACTCTGATTGACCTGAAATTTTAACCCAAGGTAGCACAACCTGTCTGAAGATTCCACATAACATTTCAGCCTCATCCAACGGTTGTATTGAAAATTATAATTATTGTTGTGAAACTGGACAGTTATGCATTTTACGTCAGAATCCGAATTTAATTATTTTTTCAATGCCCAGATCGTATCACATGTTCTGCCATGAGAAGAAGAGGTGAAAATATCATATTATAGAACCAATTCAAAGCTTATTTTTCATCTAGCCCATTAATCCTAGAATAAAAAAAAAAGGTAGCCACGCATGTTGTTTCCAAGTTGTAGTATGATTCTTTTGTTTTCTTTGTTGTCCTCACCTCAAGGCCCAAATAAGGTTGTATTGGGCCTCGATAAGATGTACTAGGGCCTCCTCTTGATACGCTAATCGACCGTTCAATTCTGACTTGGTCGAAACCTTCAAAACCAATGCATTCAATGCCTCTTTCAATGCCCTTGTCTTGGACCGAGTCATTAGACCATTTGGAACATGTAATGGTTCCTTGCTGGTGTTTCTAGGCTGGTCCACATCATCCCCTCTCTCCTCGGAAGGATTCGACCTTGAATCAAAAATTGTGTCAAACAACGTAAGATCAGCAACTTTAAAGGTATCACTAACTCCATACTCATCTAGAAGATCAATTTTGTGTGTATTGTTATTGATTCTCTCTAAAACCTGAAATGTTCCATCATCACGAGGCTGTAATTTTGATTTCCTTTGGTTAGGAAATCGTTCCTTACGCATGTGCACCCAAACCCAATCACCGGGTTGGAAAACAACCTGTTTACATCCCTTATTTGCTTTAGAAGCGTATAGTCTATTCTTTTTCTCTATTTCCAGTCGAACTCCCTCATGGAGTTGTCTCACCATCTTTGCCTTATTTTCACCATCTAAACTTACCCTTTCTTCAAAAGGTAAAGGAATTAATTCCACAAGAGTTCGTGGATTAAATCCATAAACAATTTTAAAGGGAGAAAAGCTAGTGGTCAAATACACAATTCTATTATAAGCAAACTCAACAAAAGGCAAACATTCTTCCCAACTTTTCAGATTCTTTTGAATTACAAAATGTAAAAGTTAGGACAATGTTCTATTCACTATCTTAGTTTGTCCATCTGTTTGAGGATGACATGTTGTTGAAAATAAGAGTTCCCAACTTTCCCCATAAAGTGTTCCAAAAGTAGCTAAAGAACTTAACATCACGATCTGACACTATAATCCTAAGAATGTCATGCAAACGTACAATCTCTCTAAAGAACAAGTCTGCGATATGAGATACATCATCTGTTTTATGACATGCAATGAAATGCATCATTTTAAAAAACCTATCAACCACAACAAAAATAGAGTCTCTACCTTTATTTGACCTAGGTGAACCTAAAACAAAGTCCACAAAGATATCTACCCAAGGTTCAGTAGGCAAGCTTTGATACCAAATGATGTGAATCTCGTGGTCACGCATCTCACACGCAAAGACACCAGTTCCTGAAAAACCAAGTAAATCAGGTTTGATAGGAGTGTGACATAAAGATAACTTGTACCTAGGCACCAACACTATTGAAAACGTAGCATGAAGGATAGCCTCTAATTCATCTAATTTAGATCCAAGAAGAGCTCAATTCGTGTGGAACAAAGGGTTGATGGTTTGGCCCCATAACAACCTTGTTAGGCTTGTTTTTCTTAATGCTACAAGGATAGAAAGTCAACAATTTATTCCCCTAATTAAGTAAGGAAGTAGGCCAACTCTTGTTCATAAAGAGAGGAGGATTATTTAGTGCTTTTCCTAACCTAGGTAGGAAAGTAATTAAATCAGCAAGAAATGAGGAAATTTGCTTTGTTATTTGTCCAAGTTATACAAGGAAATCTGAGCTAATCAAGGAAAAGAAAGGGGCGGTAGCAAGGAAACCGAATCAGATTAATTAGGTTTTATTTTCTTAAGTTATATGCAGCAAAACAATACCAGAAGAAATAAAGAAATAAAAATAACATAAAGTCTGATACTGAGTCCAAGTTATTTTCTAAAATTTTCAGTTTCATGGTTTCCAAGTCCCGTCCACATCTTCAAAATTCCCCATGCCATGAAAATTCACATTCCTTCTAGCCCTGTTTGGTCCAGACCTGATTCATTAGGGTTTGTTTCAGTTTAGAGTAAGTATAAATAAATGCATAACTAGACATGTAAGGTTACATGTTTTTCAGATCAATAAACTTCTTTTGCCGCACTTGTTGTGTGTTGGTGGGATAATAATCCTTTCTTGGTTCTATAAAGAACTGAAAAATAACTTATCAAAGAACATATGACTTTGTGTCGTCATCCTCTTACTTCTCATTCGCGAATCAATATTCATTGGGTAGGGGTTTCCGTTTCCAATAGTGCTTGTGCCTAGGTACATGTTATCTTTGTGCCACACTTCTATCAAACCTGATATACAAGTTATATTTTCCACGTGATCATGATGTTCGCATCATTTGGTATCAGAGCTTAGCTCCATTAATCGTATTATATCTTTTTGAAAAAAAAAATTTCTTATTGTTCCTGCTAAAATTCGTTGGTGTCCAAATTTCTTCTTCTCCTTGAATTTGCGGCAAATAAAAAAAATTATTATTTCATTCTGTTACTGTCCAAAAGATTTCAGTATCATAACAAAAAACAGAGAAAAGAGAAAATGAAAGAAAAAACAAATCGTTCAAAAAAGCGTTTATTGGTTTCTGCCGCAGAAAACTAAACAAGGGAAAAGTGGATCAAATCAACTCGGAATTAGCTCAATTTTGATACTCTGATTACTTCCTTTTGACTTGTGGACTTCCTATTTGGCTAGGATTCTTTTCCTACAAGGATGTGGCAGCTAGTTTTGGGAATTTCCTAGTCTTGTAAGGATATTTAATGGGCAACAACATAGTGTCCATGTGTAGTATGAACTCAATATTAATGTGGAATCCTTATGGTGTATGGAAACAATTATTCTATTCTTATTATAGTAAGAATCTATCATTAAATAAATTTCCAAGAGAGCTAAGAATACTTTGCAAACAAGGAAACTAAAGAGGAGGGAACTTCAGATTTAATTCTCGTAGCTTATATAGGACTGATATCTAAAAGGCAGTAATCTGATCCTATCATATTAAGGATATTAAATAAGGAATTATTATTATTATTATTTTCTTAGTTTAGGGTTTATTTATATTATTTGGGTTTGATTGTAAGTGGGCATCATATAAGTCCACATAAGGGGGTCCATTAGGGTTTGTTTCAGTCTAGAGTCAGTACAAATAAAGGCATAACCAGACATGTAAGTTAGACAATTCAGATTAATTAAACTTCTTGTTTGCCGCACTTTTTGTGTGTGTTGTTGAGATACTCTCCCTTTCTTGGTTCTCTAAATAACTGAAAAACGACTTATCGAAGAACAACTAACTTCGTGGCATCATCCTTATACTTATCATTCGCGAATCAATATTCGTTGGGTGGGGGATTCCGTTTCCAATAGTGCTAGTGCCTAGGTACAAGTTATCTTTGTGTCACACTCCTATCAAACCAGATTTACTTGGCTTTTCGAGAATTGGTGTCTTTGCGTGTGGGTTGCTTGACCACTTGTTCAAGAGGTTCGCATCACTAAAGAATTGAAAAATGACTTATCAAAGACCAATTGACTTCATGACGTCATCCTTATACTTCTCGTTTGCGAATCAATATTTGTTGGGCCCAGGTTTCCGTTTTCAATAGTGTTGGTGTCTAGGTACAAGTTATCTTTGTGTCACACTCCTATCAAACCGATTTACTTGGCTTTTCAGGAATTGATGTCTCTGCTTGTGGGTTGCATGGCCACGTGATCACGAGGTTTGCATCAGCAAGTCACATCTTGTTTGGAAGGCCATAGCAATATGATAGGAAGGCAATTCATGATGATGTTCAAAATAGGTATATCATTGTAAAAGATGGTAAAACCATCACTCTTGCACCTCTTACACCCAAACAGGTGTGTATGATGATCAAATATAGCTAAAAGGTGAACATGAGGTGATAGGGATAGAAAATCAAGGTTAGGAACAAGGGGAGAGAAGACCATCAGATTCGGCCAGAACCCAAAAACACCACAGCAACCCATTCAGCCACCCATCCTAACACAAACAAATATTCAGCCAACACTCCAAACAAATCAGACCATTCAACAACTACTCAAAAACACCCAAATCTGGCCGAGAGTGGAGGTAAGACAAGAGGAGTGAAGAAAGTCAGGAAGGGTGATGAGAATTATGTGGAAAAACTAAAGAAACAACCCAATTTTTATGCTAGAGAGGGTGAGGTCAGATCTGAATTTTTCACTAACAAGCCAATGATTTTACTTGTGTACAAAGAGGCTTACTTTAATACTAATGATCTTGATTATATTATGCCTAGTGTTGCCATTTCTTTGTTGTAGGAGTTTGATGATGTATTCTCCGACGATATTCCTGTAGGAGTTTGATGATGTGTTCTCCGACGATATTCCTAGCGGATTACCACCATTGAGGGGGATAGAGCATCACCTTGATTTCATACCCGGAGCTTCACTTCCTAACTGACCAGCCTATAGAAGCAATCCTGAGAAAACGAAGGAGCTTTAAAGGCAAGTTGATGAACTGATGGAAAAGGGGTACATTCGTGAGAGTACACCCTGTGTGTTGTACCCCTGCGACCTGTGCCTAAAAAGGATGGAACATGGAGGATGTGTGTTGATTGTCGAGCCATTAATAACATCCCATTCTTAGGCTTGATGACATGTTAGATGAGTTCCATGGATCCTGTATTTTCTCTAAAATTGACTTGAAAAGTGGGTACCGTTAGATTAGGATGAAAGAAGGTGATGAGTGGAAAACAACATTTAAGATGAAGCATGGGTTGTATGAATGGTTAGTAATGTCGTTTGGACTTACAAATGCACCCAGTACATTTATGCATTTAATGAATCATGTGTTGTGTGCATTCATAGGTAAGTTTATGGTTGTGTATTTTGATGACATTCTGATCTATAACAAGAACTTAACTAAGCATCTTGATCATTTACGTAATGTACATAGTGTGTTGCGTAGTTAGAAATTGTATGCTAATCTTAAAAAGTTTGCCTTTTGCATGGAGAAAATTGTGTTTCTTGGCTATTTTGTAACTGCACAGGGTATTGAGATGAATGATAAGAAAGTTGAAGTCATCCAGGATTGGCCTACACGCAAATCGATAAGTGAGGTAAGGAGTTTTCATGGGTTAGCTAGTTTTTTACAAGTTTTTTATGAAAGATGGTAGTACAATAGCTGCACCCTTGAATGAAGTTGTTAAAAAGTCAATTGGGTTTAAATGGGGCGAGTAAGCTGTACCCTTGAATGAAGTTGTTAAAAAATCAATTGGGTTTAAATGGGGGGAGTAACAAGAATTAGCTTTTGTTCTTTTGAAAGAGAAATTATGTTCTACACCTATTTTGGCTTTACCTGACTTTACAAAAGCATTTGAAATAGAATGTGATGCGTCGGGAATGAAAATATGTGCTATTTTGATGTAGGATCGAAGACCTATTGCGTATTTCAATGAGAAGTTAAGTGGACCGACCTTGAACTATCCCACTAATGACAAAGAACTTCATGCATTGGTAAGAGCACTTGAGACGTGGCAACATTACTTGTGGCCAAAAGAGTTCGTAATCCATTAGGATCATGAGTCCTTGAAACATCTAAAAGGACAAAGTAAGTTGAAAAGGAGACAAGCAAAATGGGTTGAATTCTTTGAAACTTTTCCTTACGTAATCAAGTATAAGCAAGGCAAAGAGAACATAGTAGCTGATTCACTTTCACACAAGTATGTTTTTTTACACACCATGAATACTAGATTGCTAGGCTTTGAATATGTGAAGGAATTGTATGATAATGATTCTGATACAATCCAGGCAACGAAAAAACAATTAGATTCAGATTCTGATGTAAAATGCGCACCTGTCTTGTTTTACGACAACAATTATAATTCTCTATCTAACCATTGGATCGAGCTGAACTTTTAGGTGGAGTCTCTTGACATGTTTTCCTACTTTGGGTTAAACTTTTAGGTCAATCGAAGTTCAGGAAGGCATCGCAATACTGGTCAACAGAGGCCGTATGATTTTTGTTATTTACTTCATTTTGACTTGTGGGCTTCCTATTTGGCTAAGATTCTTTTCCTACAAGGATGTGACAGCTGGTTTTGGAAATTTCCTAGTCTTGCAAGGATATTTAATAGGCAACAACATAGTTTTGATATGTGCAATGTGGAATCCTTATAGTGTATTGATACGATCCGGGCAATGAAAAAACAATTAAATTCGGGTTCTGACGTAAAATGCACAACTGTCCAGTTTCACGACAATAGTTATAAAGCTTCATCCAATCGTTGGATCAAGCTGAACTTTTACATGCAGTCTCCAGACAGGTTGTCCGACCTTGAGTAAAAATTTCAAGTCAATCAAATTTCAAAAAGGCATCACAATACTGGTCAACAGAGACTGTTCATATTTTGGATAGATTCGCTTGCTACTCGCGAAACTATCATTGCAGTTTTGTTTTGCTTGTTTTATGGTTTTTATTGCTTCTTAAGTCATATAATACATATTTGGATTGCGATGCTAAGTTGTTTCTATTTGGTGTTGGTTTCAGTTTCGCAAGAACTGCAAGAAGGTGAGACGAGAGGTGTGAGCGTGTGAGGATATTAAAAGTGTTTGAGCGAACACGAGCGACGTGAGGATATTGTTTTTTACCGCTAACCAATTTTTGCAGGTGCTATCATGTTAGATCAAAACAACACACGATACTCTCGAGGAAGAACTTTAGTTCCAAATGCAAGCCATGACGCAAATGATGGAGAGGATGAATTTTGTGATGGGGAACGTGTGTGACAGACTTGATAGGGTGGAGAGACATGACAACAAGACTGGTACAAGCACCCAAGACTAAGGTTGGGGCTGAACCAAAAGCAAAAAGTGGCAGTAGGGCCGAAAGGCCAAGGTGGGTTGATTATGAGGATTTTGAGGAGGACGTTGATGATATTGGTGATGGTGATTTTGAGAATGAGATCTCGCATAGGCCATCGAGAAGGCTTTCGGCATCCTAGAAACCGAAGGGATTTTGGGAATAGAATTAGGGGTCAATTCGGAGGCAAAAAAGATGGAAGATGATATAGATTCAATGAGGCAACAGATTAGTGGGGCTGATCGTAAGAGATTCATTATGAGTAAGGAGGAGAAACTGAGGTTTTGAGTTTCAAATATTTATGCTAATAATGCTTTTATGATGTTAGATAAAGAGGGCGAGGTTGAACGACTGGCAAAGGTTTATAAAGAAACAAATAAAGAACGTGAAGAATGGAGAGCTTCAGTTCAGCGCCAAAGGGATAAAAAACAAAAAAGGGCAGCAGTTGTTATCATTCTTTTATATACACGCAAGTGGATGGCAAGATGTGTTTATTTAAAATTATTATCGGCTACTACATTTATATAATGTTGTTACATGCAATTGCGTGCAAGAAAAGAACTCCAACGACTGAAACAAATCATCTTGAAGAGAGACGGAATGATACGAGCAATGAAAAAACAATTAAATTCGAATTCTGACGTAAAATGCACAACTGTCCAGTTTCATAACAATAGTTATAATTCTCAATCCAACCATTGGATTGGGATGAAATTTTACGTGAAGTCTCCAGAGAGGTTGTCCTACCTTGGGTTAAAATTTCAAGTCAAATAAAATTCGAGAAGGCATCACAATACTGGTCAACATAGGCTGCATGAATTTTGTTATTTACTTCCTTTTGACTTGTGGGCTTCCTATTTGGTTAGGATTCTTTTCCTACAAGGATGTGGCAGCTTGACCTGAACTCTGAATGACCTGAACGTTTAACCCAAGGTATGACAACCTATCTGGAGATGCCACATAAAATTTCAACCCGATCCAACAATTAGATTTAGAATTATAACTATTGCCGTGAAACTAGACAGTTGTGCATTTTACATCAGAATCAGAATTTAATTGTTTTTTCATTGCCCGGATCGGATCATGTATTGAAACAATTATTCTATCCTTATTATAGTAGGAATCTATCATTAAATAAGTTTCCAAGTCAGCTAAGAATACTTTACGAAAAAGGAAACTAAAGCGGAGGCAACTTCAGATTTGATTCGCCTAACTTATATAGGACTTCTAAAGGGCAACAAATCTTATCCTATCATATTTAGGATATTAAATTCAAATTTACTATTGTTATTATTATTTTCTTCTTGGTTTAGGGTTTATTTATATTATTTAGGTTTAATTGTAAGTGGGCATTATATAAATCCACATAAGGGGTCGATTAGGGTTTGTTTCAGTCTAGGGTCAGTATAAATAAAGTCATAACCAGACATGTAAGTTAGACAATTCAAATTAATAAAACTTCTTGTTTGCTGCACTTTGTGTGTATGATGAATTAGGGTTTGAAGGCACTTTTGGATGAAAGATGCAAAAAGGAGTAAATTGGAGATAATTGGCAGATTTAACCTTCAGTCGATGTTTTGTGCAGAGCGTGAGCTCTAGAGGTTGAAATGAAGTGATTCCAGTGGAATTAAAAAGGTAACATCCATACCTTTCTGGACATCTAAGGCAAGAAAATAAAATAAGGAAGAGCATGGAAATCGCAACCTTCAAAGTCAAATCTCGCAATCTGCCAGTGTTGACCTTCGGCCATTCCAACTTGAATATCTGGAGCTACGGAAGTCCAATTGATGCAAACTCAATTTTGTTGGATTCATGACTCAAAGTTATATAAACGCTCCAAATTTCAGCCAAAAACGATGTCATATGAGGGAGATATGATTTTTCAAAGATGACATATGAATTCTGCCAGCAAACAGGTTTCGTGAAGAAACGAGTCCAAATTATGTTTCGAAGCATCTAAACCGATATCCAAGTTTTTATTTCAGCAATTTAGCTCCTCTAAGTCAAAGCTTGAAGATTTCATGCAAGGCTATTTCTTCTTTTTTAGGAAAATAGTTATTGAAGTACTTAAATGTAAACAGTCTACTTAATGGTGGACTAGTTTGTAAAATAGAGACCTAGGGTTTCCTAGGATATAAAAAGAATGAGAGAAGAGAAGGGGGGCAGCCAGCCAAGAAGAGAAAAATGCCCCCTTCCTCTAAAAAACCCTAAATTATGCATTCTTCCTTCTTTTCGATTAGTTGTTCAACAAACATGCAAGGCTAAACACTTTTTCTTGGTTGCAAGGACACGGAAACCTTCGGATTCCAAGAACTGTGAGATTTATTTTACCTTTTCTTTTCAGTTTATATGATGAATATGTTTGTTCTCCTATGCTTATTTTTCCTATGATTGTTTATTTTAATTGCTAGAGCGGACTCTAAGTTATTATTGTAGACAATTTATTGCTAAGTTTGATATCAAAACCGGAGTTGTGGTATATGAACTTGTGAAGCAACTGAGTTTAATAATTGTGGCGGATCTACGTTATTAATCTTAGGGAGAACATTCAATCAAATCAAACATAGACTGCGGACAGTTATGTTTTCTTGATTAATCAACTTATCTAGTTCTTAAGGCTGCCATTGAATTAAATTACTAGTGCGGACACTGTGGTTGTTTGATGGTTAGGGCTAGTTATACGGCGGATCCGTTAACTAACCAATGTTAAGAGATAAATATTCAGAATATAAATTGATGTTTCGTTTCCATGATCAGTTCTGATTTCCGTAGGTGGATGTGTGCTTGTGACCAAGGTTTGTTCTCTTGATAATTTTCTGATTTTATTAAATTTAGTTTGATAGTTTTCTGTTTTCTTTTGCTTTAGCCTAGATAACGTCCAAACCCCCCCCAAATTGCATATCATCTAGCATAAAAATCTGACTTGAATCTTCCTCGTGGGATCGACCCCTTGCTTGCTCTATACTATCTTGTGTGTTGTGTTTGAAGCTAGGGTAATTAATTTGTGCGACCGCGATATCGCAACACAACCCTGATTTACTTGGCTTTCCGGGAATTGATATCTTTACATGAGGGTTGCTTGACCGCGTGTTCAAGATGTTCACATTAGATTCTCACTTTGCCGAGATTTATATATTGCATGTTGACATTCAGCTTTTGGTAATTTTTATTTGATGGATGGTTATTTATTCAAAGAGAATAGATTGTGTGTTCTTGCTAGTTCTTTGCGTGAATTGCTTATTCGTGAAGCACATGGGGGTGATTTAAAGAGTCACTTTGGGGTTGCAAAAACCTTAGATGTATTACATGAGCATTTTTATTGGCCAAAGATGAAAAGGGATGTTCAATGAATTTGTGAACAGTGCATTGCTTGTAGAAAAGTAAAATCTAGAGTGCAACTGCATGGAGGCCTATGCCTACTAAACCTTGGGTAGATATCTCTGTGGACTTTGTTTTAGGTGTAGGTCAAAGAAAGGTAAAGATTCTATTCTAAAATGGTGCATTTCATTACATGTCATAAAGCAGATGATGCATCTTATATAGTAGACTAGTTCTTTAGAGAGATTGTACGTTTGCATAGCATTTCTAGGAGTATAGTGTCAGATCGTGATGTTAAGTTCCTTAGCTACTTTTTAAAGACTTTATGGGGAAAGTTGGGAAGTAAACTCTTATTTTCGACAACATGTTATCCTCAAACAAATTGACAAACTAAGGTAGTGAGTAGAACATTATCCTAACTTTTACGTGTTGTAATTCAAAAGAACGTAAAAAAAGTTGGGAAGAATGTTTGCCTTTTGTTGAGTTTGCTTATAATATAACTGTGTATTTGACCACTAGCTTTTCTCCTTTTAAAATTATTTATGGGTTTAATCCACTAACTCCTATGGACATAATTCCTTTATCTTTTGAAGAAAGGGTAAGTTTAGATGGTGAAAATAAGGCAAAGATAGTGAGACAACTCAATGAGGGAATTCGACTGCAAATAGAGAAAACGAATGGACTATACGCTTTTAAAGCAAATAAGGGACGTAAACAGGTTGTTTTCCAACCTGATGATTTGGTTTGGGTGTACATGTATAAGGAACGATTTCCTAACCAAAGGAAATCAAAATTACAGCCTAGTGGTGATGGTCCATTTCAGGTTTTAGAGAGAATCAATGACAACGCATACAAAATTGATCTTCCACATAAGTATGGTGTTAGGGCTACCTTTAATGTTGTTGATCTTACGTTGTTTGACACAGGTTTTGATTCAAGGTTGAATCCTTTCGAGGAGAGAGGGGATGATGTGAACCAGCCTAAAAACACCAGCAAGGACCCATTACATGTTCCAAATGGTCCAATGACTCGGTCCAAGACAAGGGTATTGAAAGAGGCATTGAATGCATTGGTTTTGAAGGTTTCGACCAAGTCAGAATGAAAGGTCCATTGGAGTATCAAGAGGAGGCCTTAGTACATCTTATCCATGTGCAAGAGAGGCCCAATACAACCTTATTGACAGCAAAGGAAACAACATGGGTGGCTACCTTTTCTTTTTGTTTCTAGGATTAATGGACTACATAAAAAATAAGCCTTGAATTAGTTCTGTAATATTTTATTTCCATCTCTTCTTCTCATGGCAGAACATGTGATATGATCCGGGCAATGAAAAAACAATTAAATTTGGATTCTAACGTAAAATGCACAACTGTCCAGTTTCACGGTAAGAGTTATAATTCTTAATCCAACCATTGGATTGGATTGCAATTTTACGTGGAGTCTCCAGAAAGTTTTTCCTACCTTAGGTTAATATTTCAATTTAATCAGAATTCGGGAAGGCATCACAATACTTGTCAACAGAGGTTGCATGAATTTTTTTATTTACTCTTAGTTTAGAGTTTATTTATATTATTTGGGTTAAATTATAAGTGGGCATCATATAAGTTCACATAAGGGGTCTATTAGGGTTTATTTTAGTTTGGAGTCACTATAAATAAGGGCATAACCAGACATGTAAGGTGACGCAATTTTCAGATCAATAAACTTCTTTTGCCGCACTTGTTGTGTGTTGGTGAGATAATCTCCCTTCCTTGGTTATCTAAAGAACTGAAAATGACTTATCAAAGAACAACTAGCTACGTGGCGTCATCCTTATACTTCTCGTTCGCGAATCAATATTTGTTGGGTGGGGGTTTTCCGTTTCCAATAGTGTTGATGCCTAGGTACAAGTTATCTTTGTGTCACACTCCTATCAAACCTGATTTACTTGGCTTTCCGGGAATTGGTGTCTTTGCGTGTGGGTTGCGTGACCACGTGATCACGAGGTTCGCATCGACATGGATTTAATATTAGGGGCTTTATTTTATTTTGTTACCTGTACCCAAGGCATGTTTGGGCTTAATTAATACTTTGTTTTCAGCTAGGATCCAAGGCTTGTTTGTTTTTGGGACCTCATATAAGTCCACATAAGGGGTCCATTAGGGTTAATTTTTCAAGAACTATTTAAGCTTATGTAACCAACTTTTTAGCAGCCATTGATGAAGATTAACTTGCTTCGTGGCGTCATTCTACTTTATTTCAATAGTGTTGGTGCCTTGGGGCAAGTTTATATTGTGTCACACTCCTATCAGATCTATTTTGACTTTCCATGATCATATCTCAATCTTCATTGTGGGTTGCGTGATCATGAGGTTTGCTTCAAGATGGGTGCAAGGAGGAGATTGCTATGGAAGTTAGGGGAAGGGAAAAGGAAAGGGACGGGGCCTTCACCTCAATCTCCTTTTCATTCCAGCAATATAGATCACAGTAATCAGCTAGCAAGTAAGGCTAAAGACTCTCTCGAGAAAAAAGAAGGGTTTGATGGGTTTGTCCAAGAAGATTAAGAAATCTACCTATTCGTGAAAAGGGCAAGATGAGGTAATCCTCGGGTTGTTGTTTGTCCCCTATTTTCTTTTTCTGTGTTTATTGGTTGTTGGAATATTAGAGGGTTGAATGACCCCTTAAAGCATCCCTTACTTGTTCATTCCTTTTCAATTTAGTCCTCTCCTTTTATTTTTCCCACGTTAGGTCCTAATTTTCTCTTTATTCATTTAGGTATTTCACACTTCAAGTTAAAGTTTTTGTTTCTTATCAATGGATCTTCTCTATTTACTTAATCTCATGCATTGATGTTTAAGGGGTTTACATCCAGCAACAATAACGAACAACTCCAAGCATGATGAAAAAAAGAAGAAACAACATTTTATACATTAATCAAAATCAAAACTAAAGACATTATAACATCAAAACAAGTTCATAAACATCTTTAAACATGTAAAACAAGTTAGAGGTGTGCCTCACGGACAACACCTACTAGGTTAGAGAAAGTTTATACCTTCAAAGCTCATTAATGGTTGCTTCCCATTTATGCTTTTCTTTTGCAAAGTTTACCTTTACCTCCACACTCAAAGCTTAAAGAATCTTCGTGTTAGGCTCTTGAACCTTCACACTTAGTTTTTTTTTATCAAGATGTTTATACCCCTTCTTCCTCCTTTTCTCCTCCTGCTCTAATCTTTTAGAGGGTATTTATAGGGTTTTAATCTATGATTTTGATTAAGGTTTGATCATGGTTGATTAATGCTTCACCCTTTGACACAAATGGAAGGGTTTTGGGTATGTTTTTATAGCTGGAAGCTTTAAACCTTGTTGGTTTTGCAATGGTGGTTTTGCAACAAGCTTGGTTTTGGAGATTATGGTGGTTTTGCTAAACTTGAAGGGAAAGGAGTTGTTTATGGCCTTTTGATCTCGAGAGAAATATAGCGAACCCTTTTCATCTTGAAATGTGAACATACAAAAAAAAACAGTGGTTTTGTGCAATGGGTATCTATAGTCGTGGTTGACTAAAGTGACCACTTCAAGCCTTCGTCGAACCAACTCCGATGGAAACGTCATTGGAGACCACCTTTCACAATGTAATCCATTTATGAATATTGATTCGGGAATCAATAAATATACTGAAAACAAGCAAAACAAAACTACAATTACGATTTCATGAGTAGCAACGCAAATTCGTATGAATTGTGTACGAAACGAAGACGCAAAATAAAATAAAAGTCAAAATTAATGAAGAAACTTATTTGGCTCATAAATAACACAAACAAAATAGAAAAAAACTTATTTGCTTGAAATAGATAGTAGACAAACACGTTTTGGAACTTGATGCAAATTTCACCAACTACGCAATTTTAAAGCACCAGAACTGAAACCTAGACCTAATGATATCAAAATGACCTTCAATTCAATATGTAGTAATCTCTTACCTACAAAACTATAGATCTTATTTTATAGGTTTTTTTTAGTTTATACATGGGTTTTAGTGCCTAGGCATTGAAACTAATCAGTTTACGACAGAATTGAACCCCGAATTAAAATCTCAAGAAAACATTATCAAAATAATCCCAAATTTATTATGTAGTGCAATTGAACCCCTAGAAAGTAGTATATAAAATTTCAAATCATTCTAAGGTGGTTTTACTTAGGGTTCCCTAAGTGTTGTGTTTCTACAGCAGAATTGCAATAAGCTTCAAATAACATCTTCTTTTTTTTTAATTTAATGATACTGATATGAACAAAACAAAATATTAATTATTATTTTTTTGTACTAGGATGTCGTAAACACGAAGAAGAAGAAGAAGATTGGTGTGAACATTAAAAACTTAATGAAAACTGAACCTAGCTCTGATACGACTTGTTCTTACAGCCTAGCTCTGATACCAAATAATCTGAACCTCATGATCACGAGGTCATGCAACATATAGTCAAGATTGAGATTTGATCTTGGGAACTTGAAAGAGGTCTGATAGGAGTATGGCACATTGAAAACCAGTCCCAAAGTACCAACACTATTAGAATGAAGTCAAATGACATCACGAAACCAGTTAATCTTTGATAAGTCAAATTCAATTTGTTTAAGAACCAAAGAATGCAAGAATCTCTCACACACGTTAAACTAAAAGGTTCAAAACTATTATTGACCAAAAAGTGCTGAAATTTAGGCTTACATGTGTTTAAAAAGTTCTAAGAAATTAACCCTAATAGATCTACCTTTGTGGGCCAAATTGACTCACTTACAAAAATTGACCCAAAGCCTTTACTAGTAAACCCAAACCCTTATCTAAATAAGCCTTGGATCCTAGCTGAAAATAAAGTATTAATTAAGCTCAAACAATCCTTGGGTTGTAGTTAACAAAATAAAAATAAAGCCCACAAGTCTAAGTTTTGTTCTACCGTGAGAAGAGAAAAAAATAAAACATTGTAGGTCTAATACAAGACTTACTTTATAGCCTATTATGCTACCCAATAATCCAAGCAACTAAAAGAGAAGTTGCCACCTCTTTGTTTTCCAAGTAAGAATAGGATTCTGATGTCAACCTTATATTTATCATTCTTTTGGAAGGAAAAGGATGTTGCTTTTAACGCTCCTCTTTTCTGCCTCTAGCTATCCTTCTAATACTAGGAAACACAATTAAGCTGCTGAATTATTCAACTTGCATAATGATGCCAACCTCGTGATCACGTGGTCACGCAACCCACACGCAAAGACATCAATTCCTGAAAAGCCAAGTAAATCAGGTTTGATAGGAGTGTGACACAAAGATAACTTGTACCTAGGCACCAGCACTATTGGAAACGGAGACCCCCACCCAACAAATATTGATTCGCGAACGAGAAGTATAAGGATGATACCACGAAGACAGTTGTTCTTCGATAAGTCGTTTAAAGTTCTTTAGAGAACCATGGAAGGGAGATTATCTCACACACACACACACACACACACACACAAAGTGCGGCAAACAAGAAGTTTTATTAATCTGAATTGTCTAACTTACATATCTGGTTATGCCTTTATTTATACTCACTCTAGACTTAAATAAACCCTAATAGACCCCCCCTTAGGTGGACTTATATGAAGCCCACTTACAATTGATCCAAATAAGTAATAATAACCCAAAGACTAAGAAGAAAATAATACAAATAATACAAATCCGAAAATTATCATCCTAAATATGCTAGAATCAGATTTGTCACCATTAAGAAGTCCCAAATAGGCTAGGAAATCTGATCTGAAGGTAGAATTTATTCTGAAGTCTTCTTTCCTTTTTGTAGCTAGGATGAATAAGTAATCCTTGTAAGAAAAGGATTCTGAACATTTATGAATCCTTGCCACACATGGAAACTATGTTGCAGCCCTTTAAAGATCTTTGGAGAATTAGAAGATTCCCAAAATAAGCTGCCACATCCTTTTAGGAAAAGAATCCTAGCCAAATAGGAAGTCCACAAGTCAAAAGAAAGTAAATAATAAAATTCATACAGCCTCTGTTGACCCGTGTTTCAATGCCTTTCCGAACTCCGGTTAAACTGAAATTTTAAACCAAGATAGGACAACATGTCAGGAGACTCCACGTAAACTTTCAGCTCGATTCAACGGTCGGATTGAGAATTATTATTGTTGCTGTAAAACTGGATAGTTGCACATTTTACGTCAAAATCTAAATTTGACCTTTCCTGGATCATATCACATAACAAGGAAACTTTGCCGCCACATGTGTTTCTATGTCAGCTTGGATTCTTTTGTTTCTTTTGCTGTGTTTTTTCCTCACCTAACAAGAAAATAAAATAAAAATAATAAATCTTAATATTTAAAGGAGATAATTAATGTTCCCATACATAATAGGAAATACCCATACATAATAATCCACAAAGCACATGGAGACATCACTAAACAAGGCTGGCAAAAAATGATACAAAATTGGCATCCTTGTTGTCGAAACTTCATGGCCCAAGTAAGGGTGGATTGGGCCCCTTTTGCACATGGATTAAATGCACTAATGCCTCCTCTTGATGCTCTAAAGGATCCCCAAGTTCATTTTTTGCTAAAACTTGCCCAACCAACCCTCTCAATGCTTCTTTCAATGCCTTCTCTTTTGGATCTTGTGATTGGCCTCTTTAGAAAATGTAATGGGTCCTTGGTGTTCATGGGCTAATCCACAACAACTAGGAGTATTTCAAATTAAAAACAAACTAATTTTTTAATAAAATCTACTTCCTATAAATCATGATTATCTTCAGGCTGTTTACAAAAGTTAAATACTTTCATTTCTACTATTATGTTTGTTACTATGTCGCGGTCACATAAATTAATTAGCCTAACTTAAATAAACAAGATTAAAGCAAGCAAGAGTCGAACACAAGAGGAAGGTTTAGTTTAGATTTTTATAATATACGATGCGATTGGGGGGGGATTTTGAGATTATCTAGGCTATATAGTAGAATAAAACAATCAAGCTAAATTAAATAAATCAGAAAACTATCAAGAGAAAAAACCTTGGTTTCAAGTAGAAGTCCACCTACAAAAATTAGAACCGATCATTGAAACGATACATCAATTTATATTCTGAATATTTATCTTTTCTTAACATTGGTTAGTTAACAGATCCGCCGTATAACTAACCCTAACCATCAAACAACCACAGTGTCCGCACTAGTAATTTAATTCAATGACAGCCTGAACTAGATAAGTTGATTAATCTAGACAACATAACTGTCTGCAGTCCATGTTTGATTTGATCGAATATTTTCCCTAAGATTAATAACCTCAATCTGCCACAATTATTAATCTCAATTGCTTCACAAGTTTATATACCACAACTCTGGTGTTCATAGAAAACTTAGCAATAGATAATCTCAATTTGGTAGGCTGATAGGTCTTCGAGTCAGAAATCCAACAAAATTGAGTTTGCATCAAATGGACTTCTCTAGCTCAAGATATTCAAGTCGTAATGGTCGAAAGTCAACACTCGCAGAATGCGAGATTTGTCTTTGAAGGCTGCTAGAATCACTTCATTTCGACCTCTAGAGCTCAAGCTCTGCACAAAACATCGTTTGGAGGTCAAATCAACCAATTATCTCTAATTTACTTTCTTTTGAATCTTTCATCTAAAAGTGCCTTCAAAACATAAAATAAAGAATATCATGGTACTTTATATATAAAACATAGGAAAATACTAGGTAAATATGAGTAAAACTATCGAATAATATGGTTGCATCAATGTTTCCAAAGGATAACTTCATCTTGCAAGAAATGGATGTCCTAAAATAACAGGAATTGAATTATATGCTTCAACAGGCTGTGTATCTAAAACATTAAAATCCACAAAATAAATGAATTTATCAACTTGTTCTAACACATGTTTTAACTTGTGTGTTGGTGGGATAATCTCTTTTCCTTGATTCTCTAAAGAATTAAAAATGATTTATCGAAGAACAACTGGCTTCGTGGTGTCAACTTTATACTTCTCGTTCGTGAATCAATATTCGTTGGGTGGAGGTTTTCCATTTCCAATAGTGCTGGTGCCTAGGTACAAGTTATCTTCGTGTCACACTCCTATCAAACCTGATTTACTTGGCTTTCCAAGAATTAGTGTCTTTGCGTGTGGGTTGCGTGACCACGTGATCACAAGGTTCGCATTGGTTTTAACTCAACTAGATTGAGACTTTGAAAACCTGAATATGAAAGTAAATTCACGCTAGCTCTAAAGATCAAGTAAAGCTTTTTCAGTTTTATATTCTTTAATAAGACATGAAATTATAGGACAACTAGGGTCTTTATATTTCAAAGGATTATTGTTTTGAAAAATGACACTTACTTTTTCAGCTTTCTTTTTCACATTTGATTTTTTTTTCATGGTGCACAATTCTTTTTAAAAAATTTGCATAAGAAAGAGTACTTGTTTAATAACATCAATATACTGATCTTTACCTATTTAAAATTTTTAAAGATTTTAGAATTGTGATTCACTTTCCTTTGATTAGTCATGGCATGAGGAAATGGAAGTACTGTTGGAGAATTAGTCTTTTCTTTGTAATGTTCAGGTTGAACTTCTTTCTTATCCTCAAGAATTGATTCATCATCTTTCTCATAAGGTTCAAGAATAGGTTTTTTAATAGTCTTACCAATATGAAGAGTCATGACTAATTTGACTTGATCAATGTGTTGGCTCTTTGAGCTACCCGTATTAGAGTTTTATTGTCCTTAGGGATTTTGTTGTGATTCAGAATTTGCAAGAGTATTATCTTTCAAATATATTATTGTTTGAGCATTTTAAGTATCAATTGACTCTTGCTTTTCAATGAATGCATGCAGTATTTCCTTAAGTTTTCTTGGATAAAGTAAGTGTATTAACCAAAAAGAACAAAACAACAGCATAAGGTAAGGCCCATAAAGCTTGGATAGGCAAACAAAACCCACCTAACCTAAAAAAAAACATGAAATAAATACACCGGAGAAAGTGTAACGACCTAAAATTTCCATGTAACTTTCATATTTCTAATCATAATATCAGAGTATAATGGGGTAGATTATGTTTTTTATGCAATTTATCTAACAATACATTCCATTATTGATCACATTTGGTTTACCAGATTTACAACAGAGTTTTTCCTATAACTTATACATTTCCTCAATTTTTTTCTTATCCTCACATGTAACACAATATCAAATAACTCTATTACATATAGGTAGTAGCCTTTAGCCACCCATCAGTTCAATTATTTTTCCATTTGATTCTTTCACTTCGCTTCTCATAATTCATCTTAGGCCCTATTTGTTTCACGAAAAGTGGTTTTCTTTCCAAACTTTCATGTGTTTGTTTGCTATTAGAAAAGTTGGTCAACGGAAAACACTTTCCAGTCAAAGGAAAATTTGATTTGGTTTCCAGGAAAGTATTTTCCTTTTATTTTGGGCAGAAAACACTTTTTAGAAGTTGTGAAAAATTTAGAAATATCATGTTATTTGCTGATTATATCAAATTTGATCCTCAAACTTTTGATTGCTATGTATTTTCTTTTCAATCATTTTTTTATTTCATCCCTTAGAATTTGATTTTTATATCAATTTTGGCCCTTATTTTCATGATTGTTATTTGCTTTTCTCTTATCATTTTCTTAATTGAAATTTTTAATCTGTCAGATTTGGTCCTCATTCTTTTGATTGTTTTTTTATTTTATTTGAAATAATTTATGAAATTGTAAATTTTTTAAAATTTCATCATCTTTTAACTTTTTATCTGTTAGATTTAATCTTTATTATTTTGATTATTATTTATTTTATTTGAGATAATTTAGGAAATTATATTTTTTTTTCAATTTTATTCTCATTGAACTTTTTAATTTGTAAGATTTGTTCCTTATTATTTTAATAAACTTGAAAAAAATATTAACAATTTATTTTCCATGACATAGTCAAACACTAGAAAGTGTTTTCCAACTTATTTTTTATGATACTACCAAACATCGAAAAATAATTCACTTTCTAAAAGGAAACTACTTTCCAGCAAACAAATGGGGCTTACATACATTAAATAGGTATACAAATACACATAACAAAAGAGATTCAATAACCAAATACTAGAATTACAATCATACCATTTAGTACCTTTCAAGTTAAAGTTATTAACACAATTTTAAGTACTCATAGTACATAAAATAAGTACCTAAAAAAATTATAAATAGTAAAAAAACACAATCAGCACTAACCCACTTCGTGAGATAGACCTGCAACAGATATAGCATTATAAGAGTTATTAGTCATCAAAAAGACTTATTATGTTTATGATTTTTTATGAGGAAAATGAATCATTATGTCTATTAGCACTCAAGTTCAATAATACCTCAACTCATATGAGAATACGTGTGCTCATTATTGCAACCAAAATACCATTACAAATATAACAACTAGCCATAAAATACATGTATGTCGTTTCCATAAAGGAAAGAGAATAAGATGCTTATCTAGAATTCTTTTAACATGGATTACATCTTATACATATTGAATTATGCACTAGCTGCTATGACATCAAAGTTTATATTTGTCACTTTCAACACTACCCTTACGATGAATTATGTAATACATTCAAATCTAAGGTTGCTAGCTATACTTCACTACATAGCAAATCATTTTCTTAAATTTTTTATTCTCCAATCAATAATTAATATTTCATTTCCTTAGTCACCAATTTTCTTGGGTACATTCCTTGAAGTAACAATGCATATTAATCTCAAGTTTACACATCACCATCACCGCTTAACATTATTTTTTAACATTACCATATTTTCTATTTTCTAGGTTTCACAATCATTTGTTACATTATCACCCCATTAACATTTGCTTTGACTTAGTAGTACATCAAATGATATCAAGTGTTAAGTTGCCAATCAACCACCCTGTCATATACACTTTTACACATTGGTTAATTGTTTTACACGATGGTTTCCATTATACAATCGAGGATAGTTTCAATGGTTTCCACTAAAAAATGAATTCCCTTTTTATTAGGAACAACTAGGAAGTAACTTTCATTTCCCACAATTTAATTTAAAGGACTTATCAGTTTAAATAGAAGTATAGGAGAAGGAGGACCTGTATTAGCATCCTATGATTAATCAATTCATACTTCGCTTCTGATACAATTTGGGCAATGAAAAACCAATTAAGTTCGGATTTTGACGTAAAATGCATTATTGTCCAATTTCACGACAACAGTCATAATTCTCAATCCGACTGTTGAATCGGGCTGACATTTTACGTGGAGTTCCAGACAGGTTGTCCTACCTTGGGTTAACATTTCGAAAAGGCATCACAATACTGGTCAACAGAGGCTGCATGAATTTTGTTATTTACTTCCTTTTGACTTATGAACTTCCTATTTGGCTAGGATTCTTTTCCTACAAGGATGTGATAGCTTGTTATGGAAATCTCCTAGCTCAACAAGGATCTTTAATGAAATGTAACATAGTTTCCAAGTGTGGCAAGGATTCATAAATGTTTCAGAATTCTTTTCTTACAAGGATTCATAAATGTTCGCATCATTGCTTCCCTGTTCATCGTTCTTTTAAGCAACTAAACATCAAAAGTTTTCATATTCATAGATATTGATCATCAACTATCAATTTATATTTTGTCCTTAGTCACCGATGCTACAATCATTAAGTATCATTCCTTTCTCATCCTTAATCATCGATACTACGGTCACTAAGTATCATTCTTTTCTCATCCTTAGTCACTAAGTATCATTCCTTTCTCATCCTTAGTCATCGATACTATGGCCATTAAGTATAATCCGGTCATCCCCTCGCGGATGCCAATAAATTTGGCAAACCCATTTGGTTTCCAAGAAATCTGGCTATTATTTCCTACTGAGTCTATCTTTAATATTTTACTTCACATCTTCATACAACCTTATGCCATATTATTTTATTTGAGTTATATTCAACAAACAACTGATGACATGTATTATGGTCTAGGAATCCTTGTACATATAGAATTCTTGATGCAAACCTCGTGATCACGTGGTCACGCAACCCACAATCAAGATTGAGATCTGATCTCAGAAAACCGAAATAGGTCTTATAGGAGTGTGACACAATGGAAACCTGCCTCAAGGCACCAACACTATTGGATTGAGTAGAATGATGCCACGAAGCCAGTTAATCTTCGATAAGTCAGATTCAGTTCGTTCAAGAACTGAAGAATGCAAGAATCACTCTTACACGTTAAAACTAAAAAATTCAGAAGTAATTATCATCAAAGCTGCCAAAATTTTGGCTTACATGAGTTTAAATAGTTCTTGAAAAATTAACCCTAATGGATCTACCCTTGTGGGCTGAACTAACCCCCATACAAAACTGATCCAAAAACCCTAAACTGAAAAAGCCCATAACATGATCCAAACAAGCCTCAGATCCTAGCTCAAAACAAAGTTTTAATTAAACCCAAACATGAAAGAAAATAATAAAAATAACTAATGTGTCATTAAATACCACTAGCCCTTCTTTCCTTGTGTAGCTAAGATGAATAAGAAATCCTTATAAGAAAAGAATTTTGAAACATTAATGAATCCTTGTCACACTTGGAGATTATATTGCACCTCATTAAAGATCCTTGTGGAACTAGGAAATTCCCAAAACAAGCACCCATATCCTTGTAGGAAAAGGATCCTTGCCAAATAGGAAGTTCACAAGTCAAATAGAAGTAAATAACAGAATTCGTACAACCTCTGTTGACCAGTATTATGGTACCTTCCCGAACTCCGATTGACCTGAAATTGTAACCCATAGTAGGACAACATGTCTGGAGAGTCCACATAAAATGTTAGCCCGATCCAACGGTCGGATGGAGAATTATGATTGTTGCCGTAAACCTAGACTGTTGCGCTTTTTATCATATCCAATTCAATTCATAATCACATTAGCACACAATCTCATCATATCAAATTCCATTTGTAGAACATTAGTACACAATCTCATCAAATAAAATATCAATTCACAATTACATCATAACACAAAAATTCTCAATTTCATAAATTAAAATGGTATTAATTCTAAAAAGATAAGGTATCAAGCACCCACCTTGATCCTATGCATGTATTGCTGCTCCTTGCTACTGTATTATCCCCTAATCCTCCTCTGTACCACCAAGAATTCATTTATCATCAATAATGTAACCAACATCAACATTTCATTTCAATTCTCATTCAATCATCATTCTCATTCAAACCATTAGCAAGAAAAATCCTTAAAATTCCTTATACATACATATTTTCCATGTTCATAATTATTCTTATCAATCAAAATATTAGAACCCTCAATTAACAAATTCAAAGTAAAGATTAGAGATTGATTACTCCTAGCAGGTTTAGTCCACCTAGCCTCAACATTTTTGGTGTTTTAATCGTAACTAAAGTTTTAGAACTTGTTTTTTTCACGTGGTTTATCGATATGGAAAGCTAAAACATTTGGCTACAACTTCATGCAGGAGACAACACCTAGTTTTGCCATCCTAACTATGTTGTTGCCCATAAATATCCTTGCAAGACTAGAAAGTTCCCAAAACCAGCTGTCACATTCTTGTAGGAAAAGAATCTTAGCCACATAGGAAGTCCACAAGTCAAAAGGAAGTAAATAACAAAATTCATGCAGTCTCTGTTGACCAGTATTTTGATGCCTTTCTGAATTCTGATTGCCCTAAAATTTTAATCTAAGGTAGGACAGCATTTCAGGATATTCCACATAAATTTACAACTCGATCAAACGGTCAGATTGAAAATTATGATTGTTGCTGTGAAACTAAACAGTTGCGCCTTTTACGTCAGAATCCAAATCTAATTGTTTTTTCGTTGCCCGGATCGTATCAATTTTCCTCCACCAAATTGAGAGAAAACACCAAATTGTTAGGACTATACAAACTTAAACTACTAAGTAGAGAGAACACTCTTTGAGAAAGGAATTAATAAGGAAACAAGATGAGGAGAGGGTCGGTTGCATG
>NW_026291149.1:0-72059 GCF_000002775.5 Populus trichocarpa
AACCGATGCCTTTTATATGGAGGTGGTAGGGAAGATGTTGATCACATATTTTTTGATAGCCCATTCTCTCATTGTATTTGGTATGATCTTTGTTCTAAATGCCTTATTCCTTTTATGTGTTGTTCTTGGGTCAGTACCATTTTCATTTGGAGGGAGAGGAATGCTAGGCTTCATGATGAGGCTTTTCGCAACAACTCGATTGTTTATAGTGATATTGTTTCTAAGTTAATCTTTTTCATAATATGGTCTCTTCAGATACTAATAGACGACTTCATGTTTATGGGATTTTCTGATGATATTTCATTTTTTGTTGATTTGTTTCTTGATTAGGTTCTTATGGCATGTCCTCGTAACCTCTCTCTAGGGTATGCCCATGTTTTCTTGTTTGTTGCTTTGGGTTAGTTGGGGTTTTTTTTCCACCTTTCAAAGTTTGGCCTTTTTTTTTTTGTTTTTGGTTAATATAGTTTAAAATGTATAAAAGACATGACAAGTGCTTGGTAATGCCTTACTGTGCACCATAATTAATTAAAATCAATGATTTAAGTCAATGAAAAAGCTTTTTTATTTTATTTTATTAAAATCATGTTTGTTTTTAAAAAAAATCAATTGTTGAATTAACTAGGTAAATCCTCAACCCGCCACCTTCACCTTAAATCAGTCAACTCTCCAACTGGTCTCATAAATATGTTGTTGGCACCTTATTACCTCCCTTCCAAGCCTGTGAAAACTACCTCGAATTGAGGTACCCCACATATATACTTAAGCTTTGTTACACCATTTTTTTGGTTGCAAAAGAACATACAAACAAACGAGGCTCTCCCTCAGCCAAATCAGCAGCAGCAGCAAATTCAATCCCGGTGGAGGGGACCATATCTCCATAGAAGCATCTTGTGGATTTCCCAACCAATGGTTCCCCTCTCGCATGATATGAGAAGCTGATATAATGATACCATCCTTCAGAGGATCATGAATGCTAAGAATGAGGTTTAAATGTGGATGCTCATCACTACAATTCCCAGTTATGCAAGGAACCTTTGTAAAAGGAAACATTTTGGCGAATAATATTTCATTAACTAGCAGTGCGATCTCTAACCCATGAGCAGTTCCTCATTAACTGATAGAAATTAAAAATTTATCCAAACTCATTAAACATAATACAGGAGTTGATTAGCAATATCTGCATGTCAGCAAATTTTCGTTGAAGATTTTTTGGTGCAAGGCAGTATTCTTATGGAAAGTTAATAAAAACCCTCATCTTTCTTCAAAAGCTTTGTAATTGTGATTCACTTCCATATATGGAATTATAATCTCTCCTTATATATGTATATATAGGTCTAAAGCTATGTGCTATTGTGTGCATTATTGGAACTAATTAGAAGGTTGGAAAGGCCATTAAAACCTAAGGTACTTTCTTATTGTTCATTCTTTTAGCTTTTATTGTTTTTGTTTACCTTCTATTATTTTAAATTTCTTATCTGCTAGCTTTTTTTGTCCTTTACTTCTAAGAAACATATAAGACTATGGTTTAAGACCACTTTATTAATTCCTTATTAAGTTTTTTCTATTCTATGTATTTTGTTATGCTAAATGCTTGTTGTTGACGTATAATGTCGCGTTTTTGAAATGAAGTTTAGCTTGAAAAACATCATTTTTTATGCCTTTTCAAGATTAACTTAGTTTGAAACGTGTACACAAACATAGCTAGTAACTTCTGTTTTGTACAGATACATGGCTATGCAAATAGAAATTATTGATGATAAACTCCCATGTTGCTAGGAAAAGAAAAACTGAAAAATGGGTCGTGGTAAGCTAAACATGGAGCTCATACGCAATGAGAGATCTTGAATGGAGGTTGATAATGGAAGAGGAATTGGTTTTTAGTAGTTGAAGGAGAAAGAATTTCCAATGACAACCAAAAGGAAGAAGTGAATAAAATATGAATGCATGTTTGCCTTTTTTAAAATTGTTGGATATTTGTATTGCTTTATTATTGTGATATTCATATTAAAATAATATGTATTTTTTTTTCAGGACCATCGCATGCACGACAGGAGTAGATTCTAGCTTAGGTGAACACTTTTTGTAATTTAGGTCCTAGGGAATATACCCTTGTATTTTGGTAATATTACAACTTTTTTATAACTCAATTTGTATAATTAATTTTTAAAGTGGAATAGATGAATTTAATTATGTACTTTGTATAACCATGTTCCATGTATGCATGTTTATAACTTTATTCATCTATAATGATAATTGTTGTACAATGTATATCATAAACATTGTGGTTGATATGAATGATGATGTTTGTGGGATTGAGAGCCAGGATGATTGGGTTGAATTAAGTTAGGAGATGCGGTATATTGAAGTGTAAACAGGTCGTATGTCGATAACTTGGGACCTCCCGGTACAGGGGAGACTCCGTCGAAATTTCGGTAGACTTTAATAAAAACACCATGAATAGATATAGAAAAAAAAATGTAATCACTCTGTTTATCAGTTAACATGAGATCGTTGCTTTATCCCGGATATGGGGATGTTACATTTTGGTATTAGAGTTTAGGTTGCTATTCCGGGGATAGGAATTAGCAAGGTTGTTAAAAACGTTTTTTTGACACGACACAAAATATATAATATAAACTCGGATCGTAAACTCGAATCGTAAAATCATAAAATCGTAAGTAAAATATTTTAACTAATTATATATTAATAATTTCAGTTAAATAGTAAATAATAACCTAGTGTGGGGTTTAGTGGTTGTTTAATAATATGATAAATCTTATTTTTAAAATGTTTTTAATTTTGAAATGTATTAAAATAATATATTTTTTATTTTTTAAAATTTATTTTTAATATTAGTACATTAAATTTTTTTTAAAAAATAAATTAAAACTTAAAAACTAATTAAAAACCCACCCCCTCCCCCGGGTCACCACCATTCAGTATAGATAAAAAGTTGAAGACTGGTGGTGACTTTGATCCTTATAGTTAGTGGCAGAACTTAGATTTAAAAGAAAAGAAACGGCAATTTGGTAAATAAAACGCAACATCAAAGTCAATCATGAATAGTTGCCCAAGTCTTCAACTCGGTAAGCCTTGGCTGTTGAGAAACCTTATGTGCTCATTTACGCACACAACACAGTATCATCACTATAAAGAGAGAAAAGAAGCCCACAGAAACCATTAATTCAAGAAAACCCAACGGGAAAGAGAGTTTGTTTGTGTATATTCCTTTTCAAGAAATGGCAAAGTGGAGTTCTTGTTTCTCGATTTCAGCTACAATCTTGATCTCGATCGCGATGGGCTTAGCATCCACCGTTCAAGGAAGTGGGGATCACCATCTGAGGTGGATTCCTACCACTACTACCACTAGATCATCAATCTGCAACAAGGGATCTATAGCAGAGTACATGGCTGAGGATGGAAAAGAGTTTGAGATGAACACAAAGATCAACAGGCGTATTTTAGCAACTAACAAATACATAGAGAGTTGAAGAGTTTGTCAAACTCGTAGACTCGGTTCGAGTTGACCGAGTTTGACCCGAGTTTGATCGAGTTTGCTGGTTTTCGAGTTTCTAACCCGATTTTACACGGTATATACAAGTTAACTTGTAAAATCGGATGATTTTACGAGTTAACTCGCGAGTTTGACAACCTTGGGAATGAGTATAAGGTTTTCAAATATGGTTCTGAATGGTGAGAACAAGACAAGGAACCAGGACTGATCCATTCCCAGTTCGGGGAAGTGATCAGAGTCTTCATTATGAAAGTGATCCAGATTGGGATCCCTTGACAGACACTTCCTCTCATGTACCTACAATGTCACTATACTTTGAAAAGGGCGAGTCAGTGAGACTTCGAAATGATTCGTTGTCCCGTCAGGCTGGGGTAACAATGCCCGATGTATCAGAAATACGGGGGGGGAGATAAATACCCCCATCAGTGGCACCGGTAGTCGGGTCAAACCTATTTTTGGATCCTGCTTCCATAGATCATATAGTGAGAGTTGTAGCAGTAGGAATGGCAGCGGGAGCCTCCAGTACAGCTCTTAGATCAGGGAGAGTAGTCATCATAGTGCAATGGGTGAGGTGTATGAGAGGGATAGGTTGTATGACTTACCGTGGTATCTTATGTTGAGGTTGCTGGGCTTTGGCTAAAAAAAAAGGGGGAAAGAGTTATAAAGCAGATGTAGGTGCCAGAGATTTGACAATTCTGAGGCATGGAGATTTGACAGTTCTGGAGCATGAGAGGAGATTTCAGGACTTAGCAACTTTTGCCTCCACTTACCTTCCCACAGAGCACTACAGGGTGGAGAAGTTCCGTGATAGACTGAAGTAGGAAATGAGGAGGATATTAATAGCCATGCAGTTTCAGTCTATGTGGGAAATGGTATGGGCTGCTCAGGGTATAGAGAGGGTACTAAGGGATACCCCGAAGCTAGTGGTCGAGCAGAGTCAGGCAACTGGAGCTAGTCTTTCCTTTATAGCTTATAAAATTGTGAATAACTTGCATGTGTTATCTAGTAAATTGGGTGTGGGAGTGACGATTAATACACCTTTGGGAGAGAATATGAATATTGTTGATATTTATAGAGGGGTAAAAACTATATATTGGGGGGTCAGAATTGAGGGTAGATCTTTTGCCATTAGAGTTATATGATTTTGACTTGAATCTGGGCATGGCTTGACTAAGTAAACATAAGGCATAAGGGGACTGTTTCACCAAAACGGTGACAATCCAAGGAATAGGTGATAAAAGAGTAGTGTTGAAAGGGGAATGAAAAGATATTCCAAACGTGTAATCTCAGTCTTGGTGGCTGGAAAGTTACTGAGGAAGGATTGGTTTGCTTGGTTGGCCCATGTAAGAGAGCTAGAAAAGGTAGTATAGATTTGGCTGGTATTCCCGTTGTGAGGGAGTTTCGAGATGTATTCTCAGAAGAGTTGCTTGGATTACCTCCAGTTAGAGCAATTGAAGTTTCCATAGAAACTATTCTAGGAATTTCTCCTATAGCCTAGTCTCCTTATAGGATGACACCTATGGAATTGGCTGAACTAAAGGTCTAGCTTCAGGAATTGTTAGATAAAGGCTTCATTCGGCCTAGTAACTCGTCCCGGGGAGCTTCGGTATTGATTGTAAAAAAAATAAAAATGGAAGAAGGATGGCGCACTTTGTTTATGCATTGATTATTGTCAATCGAATAAAGTGACGGTGAAGAACAAGTACCCATTATCACGAATAGATAATTTATTTGATCAGTTGAAGGGTGCTAAGGTGTTCTCTAAGATAGAATTGAGATCTGGATATCACCAGTTGAGAATCAAGGAACAAGACAGACAAAAGACTGCATTCTGAACCCGTTATGGACATTAGGAGTTTTTGGTGATGCCTTTCAGGTTAACCAATGCTTCGGCCATGTTTATGGACTTGATGAATCGGGTGTTTCGGCTGTACTTGGACCAATATGCGAAGGGTAATTATTGACGACATCTTGGTGTATTCAAGCTCTTACTTGGAGCATGAACAACATCTAAGGGTTGTGCTGACTGTAAGGGAGAATCAATTATATGTGAAGCTGGATAAGTGTGAGTTCTGGCTTAAAGAAGTAGTATTTTTGAGGCCATGTAATATCCGCAGAAGGAATATTTATGGATCCAAGAAAGGCTGAGGCCGTGTTGAAATGGGAAAGGCCTACCAGCGTGATAGAAATCCGGAGTTCTTGGGTCTTGTTGGGTATTATATGAGGTTTATTGAGGGGTTCTCTACCATAGCATCACCTTTGACTAAGCTGGCCCGCAAGGAAGTCAGGTTTGTTTGGTCGGAAGAGTGTGAAGCGAGCTTTCGAGAACCGAAGGAGAGACTCACTTTTGCTCCTGCGCTGGCCCTTCCATCAGGGATAAAAGGGTTTGTGGTATATAGTGATGCCTAAAAAAAAGGGTCTAGGATGGGTGTTGATGCAACACGGGCGTGTGATTGCTTATGCATCAAGACAACTAAAGTCGCATGAGGTGAATTACCCAGTTCATGGCTTAGAACTTGCAGCAGTGGTGTTTGCCTTAAGAGTATGGAGACATTGTTTGTGTGGGTCATAAGTTTAAATCTTTACAAACCATAAAAGTTTGAATTATTTGATGACCAGAAGGAGTTAAATATGTGACAAAGACGATGGGCAGAGTTAATAAAAGATTACGATTGTGTGATTGACTACCATCTTGGTAAGGCTAATGTAGTAGCCGATGCATTGATTAGGAAGGGAAAAACAGTAATGAATGATATGGAGATTAAAGAACAGGGAAGTATAGTGGAATTGAAGAAATTGGGCTTGCGGCTAAGGGTAGGGCCTCAGGGATCACTATTAGCTCAGTTAAAGATCCGATCTGTGCCTCGAGGCAAGGTCTTGGTGGCTCAACAGGTAGAAAAAAAAAAGGAAAAAAAAAGGGTAAGGGATATCAAGGAGAGTGTAAACCAGGGTATAGAGAAAGCATTTCAAATGTTATCTGGTGGGTTAATAGCTATGGGTAGGCAAATTTATTTGCCTGATCATAAGACTTTGAAGGAAGAAGTATTGAGAGAAACTCATGAATCTCGTTTTGCTACTCATCCTAGAAGTACGAAGATGTATAAAGATTTAAAGAAATACTACTGGTGGCCAAATATGAAGAGGGAAATAGCAGAATTTGTGTCGAACTGTGGGATTTGTCAATAAGTAAAGATAAAACACCAGAGACCTGAAGGGGATTTACAGTTATTGTCGATTCCAGAATGGAAATGGGAGGATATTTCTATGATTTTATGACGGGATTACCTAGGGGAAGGAAGGGTAATGATGCCATATGGATGGTTGTGGATCGACTGACAAAATCTGTTTTGTTTTTTCCTATGAAAATAACTGATTCGGTGGTTAAGCTAACAAAATTATATGTAAATGAAGTAATCAAACTTTATGGAGTGCCAGTGTCGATTATATCAGATCGGGATCCAAGGTTCACGTCGAGATTATAGCCTAGCTTAAACGAGCATTGGGGACAGTTGAATGTAAGCATAACATTTCATCCTCAAACGGATGGTCAATCTGGAAGGACCATTCAAACTCTTAAAGATCTCCTTGGGTCCTGTCTGTTGGAGTTCAGAGGGAACTGGGAAGATCTCCTACCATTTATGGAGTTTACTTATTATAATAATATCCATCAAGCTACTATTAGTATGGCTCCATATGAAGCATTGTATGAGAGGAAATGTCGTACCCCAATATGCTCGGAGGAAGTAGGAAAAAAGGAAGCTTTTGGGACCTGAAATGTTGCAACTGACAACTGACAAGGTGAGGGAAATCAAAAGGAGGATGAAGGAAGCCCAGGATAGACAAAAAAAAAAAAAAAACAAACAACAACAAGAAGAAGAAGTTATGCAGATAACCGAAGAAGTCCTTTAGAATTCCAAGTAGGGGATAAGGTATTTTTAAGGGTGGCGCCTTGGAAAGGCATCATTCGATTTGAAGTAAAAGGGAAATTAGGTCCGAGATATATTGGTCCTTTTGAGATTAAGGAAAGAATCGGACCAGTTGACTATCGTTTAGAGTTGCCTGCATATTTAGATAAGATTCACAATGTGTTCCATGAGTCATTGTTGCGAAAGGCCAAGATAGACCCCTCACGGGTATTGCCACACGTTCCTATGAAGATTAAAGGGGATCTAACCATGGAAGCTAAGCCTGTCAAGATCTTGGATTGAGATGTGAGGGTGTTGAGGAATAAGAGAGTTTCACTGGTGAGAGTATTGTGGAGAAACTCTCAAATAGAAGAAGAAACATGGGAAAGAGAATCCGAGATGAAGCAAAAGTTCCTGCATTTATTCTTGAACATAAGTACGTAACTTAAATTTCGAGGATGAAATTTCTATTAGGAAGGGAGAAAGTAAACCCCGGGAAAAAATAAAGGTTGCTTAGATTGCAAACTAACTAAATGAGAATAAAAGTGAAGAAATTCATGCATATGGTTAAATAAAAACGGGAATTCAAAAATTTTTGGATAAAAGTTTCTAGACGAAATATTTCGAGACATTATAAATCAACCCGAAAATGTTGAGGGATTGGATTAAATTAAAGAAAATAAACTAAACTAAAAGTTGTGGGGTGAAATTATAAGAAATAAAAAGAGGTATAATTTAATTATAAGAAGAAAAAAAAAGAGAAGAAGAAGATGTGGGGGCCTAAATGCAAATAAGAAAAATTATAGAACATAAATACTCATTTTCTCATCAAAAATCTGCAGCAATCGTAAGGAAAGAAAAGAGGGAGTTTTTGTATCCATTCTTGCAAAATCAAGAGAGAAACACAAAAATTTCAAGAACTCATCCAAGATTAAGGGTTTATAGATGGAATAAACAGTTGTGGGCAAGGTATTAACAAGAAAATTGAATAAGAAGAGAAGATGGAGGGCCGACTGTCATTAGATAAGAGAAGAGGGAGTTGAAAATCTTCAACTGGTTGAAGATCGAAACCTTAATTCATACCGGGTAAGGTGTTCTAAACATGATCTTATAAGTTATTTCAAATTCGATAATGAATTGATGCCTTGATGTGAATAGATTAGGGGTCTTAGACTTGAATTGGGGGGGGGGGGAGGAATATTTGTTGTTAAAATTAAGTTAATTCATGTGTGGTATGTGATTGGGGACGTGAACCATGATAATTTACCCAGAAAATGTAGTTTGTGAAAGTTATGTGTGAAGGGAAGGGGGGGTGACGAATCTGGACAGACTCGTCTCCTGACTTTCGATAAGATTTTGGATAGGAGGATGAGGGAATTAGAACCAAGTTCCTCATAGAAATTGTAGTTTTGAATGTTAGCTAATAAAAGAAATTGGTCTTGCTTAATTTGGAGCTGTAAAACTCTAGTTATGGGTTATTAACCAAGACTGGGTCATGACAGACCCTGTAGGTCATAATGCTCAATCTGACCATTGGATCGGACTGACATTTTACGTGGAGTCTCCTCACATGTTGTCCTACCTTGGGAAGGCATCACGATACTGGTCAACAGAGGCTGTACGAATTTTGTTATTTACTTCCTTTTAACTTGTGGACTTCCTATTTGGTTAGGATTCTTTTTCTAAAAGGATGTGACAACTTGTTTTGGGAATCTCCTAGTTCTTCAAAGATCTTTAATGGGCTGCAACATAGTTTCCAAGTGTGGCAAGGATTCATAAATGTTTCAAAATCCTTTTCTTACAAGGATTCCTTATTCATCCTAGCTACAAGGAAAGAAGACTTCAGAATTAATCTTAGCTTCATATCAGATTTCCTAGTCTATTTTGGGCTTCTTAATGGTGACAAATCTGATTCTAGCATATTTAGGATGTAATTTTTGGATTTTTATTGTTTTTTTTATTTTCTTCTTAGTCTTTGGGTTATTATTACTTATTTGGGTCAATTGTAAGGGGGGGTCCATTAGGGTTTATTTAAGTCTAGACTTTTGTATAAATAAATGCATAACCAGACATGTAAGTTAGACAATTCAGATTAATAAAACTTCTTATTTGCTGCACTTTGTGTGTGTGTGTGTGTGTGTGTTAGTGAGATAATCTCCCTTCCATGGTTCTCTAAAAAACTGAAAAACGACTTATCGAAGAACAACTGTCTTCGTGGTGTCATCCTTATACTTCTCGTTCGCGAATCAATATTCGTTGGGTGGGGGTTTTCCGTTTTCAATAGTGCTGGTGCTTAGGTACCTGATTTACTGATTGTAAGTTATCTTTCTGTCACACTCCTATCAAACCTGAATTACTTGGCTTTCCAGGAATTGGTGTCTTTGTGTTTGGATTGCGTGACCACGTGATCACGAGGTTCATTCTTTTAGCTTTTATTGTTTTTGTTTACCTTCTATTATTTTAAATTTCTTATCTGCTAGCTTTTTTTTGTCCTTTACTTCTTATAAACATATGGCTTAAACTTTTTTTGTCCTTTTAGACTATGGTTTAAGACCACTTTGTTAATTCTTTATTAGGTTTTTTCTATTCTCTGTATTTTGTTATGCTAAATGCTTGTTGTTGACGTATAATGTCGCGTTTTTGAAATGAAGTTTAGCTTGAAAAAACATCATTTTTTATGTTTTTTCAAGATTAACTTAGTTTGAAACTTGTACACAAACATAGCCTTAGTAACTTCAGTTTTGTACAGATACATGGCTACGCAAATAGAAATTATTGATGATAAACTCTCATGTTGCTAGGAAAAGAAAAATTGAAAAATGGGTCGTGGTAAGCTAAACATGGAACTCATACGCAATGAGAGATCTCTTATGAAAGAAGGGTTTAACAAAGAAAGCTTAGGAGTTCCAAATTCTTTGTGGTGTAGATGCATGTGTTATCATTTTATCTCGAAGAAAGCTACACATTATTATCTCCTATACGATTAATTACATATTACATATCAATATCTACCTCGAAGGCGCCTTCCATTAATAATAACAAGAATATTATACGATATAATTTAATTACCACTGTAATTCTAACAACTATAAAAGCATGTATAAATAATTAAAAGGGCAAGAGAAGGCCAATCCTTTATTTTTAATCTTGTTATCCAAGCTCCCAATAAGTGAAGTCTCGCTCTAGATGCTTCTCCTACAAATTCCCCGTCAATAACTATTATTACTGATATCATAATTTAGAAATTCATCCATACAAATTTCCATACAAGACATCCCAAATTTCAAATAACTTTTCATATAAGTTTCTACGTACATTCTCCATTCTACACCACAAATCAACCTTTATGTCATTAAAATAAGTTCTCATTCCATATAACCCAAATCTAATTCACTAACTCACCATAATCTTTGCATCAACCTAAAAAAAATCCATTATTATTTTGATAAATTTACTTAATCCATTTGAAATCATCTTACACACAGAAGCAATCCTTTTTTTTTTTTTTTTCAAACATTAAAACACCTTTTTTCAACACTTAGGGAGCATTTCAAATAACCATCCCTATTTAACACATCTTCTAACATCATCTCATATAATTCCCATCTCAAACAACTTAATCATAAATATCCTCTACATAAAACGACCAAATATAAAGATAGAATGCAATTTTTTTTTCAATTCTCCTCAAATCCTCTATTCATTTCATCCTTGCTAACTTAGTTTAAATAAGAATCTGATAAATTTAAAGCTTCCACCACAAATCCTTCTTCTGGTCCAAACCCTATATCCATGGAAGATAGCATTTTGTTTTTCATTTTTATGAATTTACTCATTATAAAATCTTTCCATGCACTATATATCATCATTTAACAAAACTCGTACAATTTATTTCCCATTGTCCTTTTTATTTCTTTTCCATTTTTGTTAGAATAGGTGGGGCGAGTTCTCTTTTCAATTTTTTTCAAATAGAAACAATACTCATTTGTTATTCATGATCCTAAGCATCATTCAAACACAACATCATCTATTCTAACAGCCAATCATTCAAACTCAATTTTCCATAATGCATACCTTTAATCAAAATGCATCACACACAAAATAAACTTAAACCAAGCTTAAATAAAAGCTTCTCACCTTTTATACATAAGAAATTTGGAAGAAAAAGGTAAGAAAAACAACTTTTCCCCTTCCCTCCTAGTTTTCCTTCCAAACCGCCACCCCTCTCAAGCAAAGCCCTTGGAATTTCTTCATTTTCTTAGCCTAAATCTTCTTCCAACCCTTTTTAATTCTTCAATCTATGTGTTTAGATGGGATTTTTCAAGGATTTTAAAGGAAATATGAAAAGCTCTCACCTTCACTTCATTTCTCTGATGATCGGCCATGGATGCTGGAAACAGCCTTGTATAGGCTGATTTTATGTTCATTTACAGTTTTTCCCTTCATTTAATGTCCCTTGTATTTTTTTATTTTTTTTTTGCGTAAACTACTTGGTTTCTGCCCTAAATCGTGAGTCCTTCCTAAACCTTGATTTACCTAAAATTTTAACTCGAGATAAAGAAACGTGTTAGGAGACTACTCGTAAAACTTCAGCTCAATCTGACAATAAAATCGAGAGTTATTCCCGATAGTGTAAAACAGGAAAATTTGTATTTTTCGTTAGAAATCCAAATTTTCTTATCCAATCCTTGCAAAAATTGTACCGGTTATTTTCATAAATCATCGGGACCATTTTCCCATCCCAAGTATATTTATCTTTCCTTTTTACTAATTGTCGTTCATAGACTTGTTATCGAATCGCCATAACGTTACCGATTTTTATTCGGGTTTACTTCAATACTTTTACGTGTAATTATTTCCTAAATTTCATTCTTCATGTTTGATATAATTCCTTAAAATTATTTCTCAGTTTTATAACACATTTATTTTAAATTCTCTGAATTCTTCTATCTATTGAAAAATATTACAGATTTCATTAACGTTATGAATTTTAAACAAAAATTTCAAAACCCCTATATTTTTAACCTTGACAATGCTTCTATATTTATTTTATGGAGGCATGCCCACCATTACGCATCATATTTATTATTATTATTATCATCATCATTTATCCATTCTTTTTCATCTCAGGTATTCGTTACTCATCATGATTTTACTATTTTCAGTCCTACATTTATGCATGGGTTTAGATTTCCCTTCTCATTTATTTTCACATATATTTATATGATATTTATTGATGATATATGAAATGTTAAGGTCCACACCATTGTGTGAAAATCTTAGGAGCATGAGATCACCGATGATTTATTTTGCAAGGTGGAATAAAGAAGGAAATCAATACCTCAAGAATTGGGTTTGATTTTGGTTTATTCGAGTCATAATGGTTTGTCCTTGATGTTTGTTTAGAATCGAGTTGACAAGTGTCAAAATTATGCAAATTGAAACCCTTAAAATTAATGATTTGTAATATAGAAAGTAAGGGCATCATCCTACAAAGATAGAAGTATTAAAACTTAATTACTCAATCAAGACAAGCTATTTAAGTTTAAATTAAAGCAAACCAAGTAAACTTGCACTAAATATACTACTCTAACAGAATTATCTAATATAAAATTTAACCGATAGGTAATTAAAAGAGAGATTTTTTTATCATCTTAACTAACTAAAAACAACTTAGAAAGGTAGGAAAACAAAAGAAATCAATTCTAAGAAATAAAAGGAAAATTGGAAGAATGTAAAAAAATAAAAATATTTTTTTATAAGAGGTATTCCCCAAGAATAATTAAACATCAATCATTGAATTTAGATATGTTTTCTAATTTGATTTGTGATCATAAATAAATGAATCATGAAAAATGAGTTTTTCCACCTATCCTTACTTTTTAGTTAACCTAATATTCATCCATTAATTAACTCTAATGACATTATAACCTCTATTAAGCATGTAAGATTTAACTACATGACAATAAAGAGATCAAGATAAGTACAATTGACTTATGATAATTAAACACGCATGCAGAGTTAATTTAATCAAGACTTATGTTTTTCAAGAACCATATAATCAAACATGAGTAAAATAATTTAGGTCATCAATCATAAGTTAATTGACTTATAATACTTCTGCTACTAAAGTTAATTAGTCATAAATTTTTCATAAACTAATAACTAGTAATAGATTTAAAACCAAAAATATATATTACGCATCATATAGAATTTAGGTCATCAATCATTAAATTTAATAATAAAAAAACTTAAGATATCCGTACATCATAATTAGGTATAGAATAGTTTTAAGCGCAAATTCTCATGATAATTTAAAATCCAAGAGTACTAACCTCTTAAAATTAAAACTAAACTTATTGCAAATTTAGAAAATGAAAGAGATAGAAAATAATTCTGAAAAAATAAGAGTACCCCTCCTTCTCTTCTCCTATATTCTGAACATAACCCCTTCTCAGAGGTTAGGATTGGTTATATATAAAATGGAGTGGAGAAGTTTTCTAGTTAATAATTAATTTTTAATTAGATTAATATAAGGTTCTCTTTATACTGGTCTGATTCTAATGACTTATGCATTGACTTTAACCTTTTAGATAGGTTTTCTAGTCACGTGGGACCTTTTTCATGGATAAAAACAAGTAGATTTGAAACAGAATAAGAGAAAAAAAAAGTTAACATAAAGATATAACCTAATTACTGATACAATAAGAATAGAGTTTACAATGCGAAAACACTAATTTGAATTGAATCTGTACCCTAGACCAAACAATATCCAATTGAGCTAAAAACTGATATTTAGTGCATAATAAATAGAATATTAATTTTGCATCAATTACGATAACATTTGATATGCTGATGTGAAACAAATAAGAGTGATCAGAAGTAATAGAACGACCTTTGATGATTATTACTTCTGAATTTTTCAACTTTAACGTGTGAGAGTGATTCTTTCATTCTTCAGTTCTTGAACGAACTGAATCTGACTTATCGAAGATTAACTGGCTTCGTGGCGCCATTCTACTCATTCCAATAGTGTTGGTGCCTTGGGGCAGGTTTTCATTGTGTCACACTCCTATCAGACCTATTTCGGCTTTTCGGGATCAAATCTCAATCTTGATTGTGGGTTGCGTGATCACGAGGTTCGCATCAGTTGGTATTAGAGCTAGGCTCCGAAACAAGGTGGACTTATATGTAGAACGGATAACTCCCACCCAACGAATATTAATTAGCGATCGAGAGGTATAAGGATGACGCCATGATACCTTAAAGATCTAGGTATAACCCTCCCCTCTTTAGAAAAAAGATCTACCCGACTTTGTTAGTTAATTAGGATAATAAATTGTTGACTTTCTATCCTTGTAGCATTAGGAAAAACATGCATAACAAGGTTGTTATGGGGCCTGACCATCAGCCTGTTGTTCCACACGAATTGGGATCTTCTTGAACCTGAATTAGATGAATTAGAGGTTGTCCTTAATGCTCCTTAGATGTCCCAAGCTTCTCTAGATCCATCTTGCTTCATATTGATATTCCTTAGGCGTCATCCTTATATGGATCCTTAAATAATGGTTTGGATTGATTCTCTTACATTAACAAGAGAGAATTGTCCAGCCTATGGCTCCTAAAAGGATCCCAATAGCCTTTTAAAAACTCATAAAAAAGCTATGAAAACGCGAGAGGGGGGGGAGAAAGGGCAAAAGAAAAAAAGGGTAAAAATAGAGATTACCCTTTGAACCACCCATCCTCACCATTGTTACCAAGCTACCCACTATCAGACACACAATTACAATGCCACACACACCATCACAAATCAGGAAAAATACCAAAGAGGCAATATTTTTAGATAAAGTTAGATTTCAACTTTGATAAGAGGGTGTAGCTTAATTAGCACACCCCTTCCTCTTCCATTATGTTTTGATTGTTATCTTCTGCATTGAGTGATGCGATCCAAAAAAAAAAATTGAATAAGAAAGTTTGAATTCTAGTGTAATTGAGCCTAATGTCTAGTTTTACGGCAACAATTATAGTTATCAATCCAATAATTGGATCAGGCTAAAAATTTACCAAGAGTTTCCAGAAATAATTTTCTATATTGAGCTATAAGTTCAGGTTAATCAGAGATTGGGAAAGCCTTGCGATATAAGTCAGAACAGACTGTATGAATTTTGTTGTTTTCTTTCTTTTTTGACTTGTGAACTTCTTATTTGGCAATGATTCTTTTCCTATAAAGACATGACAACTTGTTTTGGGAGTTTTCTAATCCTACAAGGAAGGTTAAAGAAAGATAACAAGGGATTCCGTGCTTGAGAGGATTTTTTACAACTATAATTAATTATTCTAGACAAACAAGGAAACTAAAAGGGAGGCAACTTCAACAATCAATTTCATAGCTTTTTGGATATCTAAAGGTGGCAACAAAGATGATGTGATACGATTCAGCCTTGTGATACGACCAAAGCAAGATAAGATACGGATTTTGACGTAAAATTCAGATATCATAAGTATCAAACTGATGTGAACCTCGTGATCACGTGGTCAAGCAACCCACAATCAAGATTGAGATTTGACCCTGGAAGGCTAAAAAAGATCTGATAAGAGAACACAATGAAAACTTGCCCCAAGCCACCAACACTATTGAAATGAAGTAGGATGACGCTACGAAGTCAGTTGATCTTTGATAAGTCAGATTTAGTTTGTTCAAGAACTGAAGAGTGCAAGAATCACTCTCACAAGTTAAAACTAAAAACTTCAGAAGTAATATTCACCAATGGCTGCCAAAATTTTGGTTACATGAGTTTAAATAGTTCTTCAAAAATTAATCATAATGGATCTACCATTGTGGGCTGAACTGGCCCATATACAAAACTGATCCAAAAACCATCAACTGAAAAGCCCATAATCTGATCCAAACAAGCCTTGGATCCTAACTCAAAACAAAGTTTTAATTAAGCCCAAACATGAAAGAAAATAATAAAAATAACTAATTTGTCATTAAATAGCACCAGCCCTTCTTTCCGTGTGTAGCTAGGATGAATAAGGAATCCTTATAAGAAAATGATTCTTGAACATTAATGAATTGTTGCCACCCTTGGAAATTATGTTTCAACTCATTAAAGATTCTTGTGAAACTAGAAAATTCATTAAACAAGTTACCACATCCTTTTAAAAAAAGGATCCTTGCCAAATAGGAAGTCTACAGGTCAAAAGAAAGTAAAAAACAAAATTCGTACAACCTTTTCTGACCTATATTGCAAGTATTTTTTGAAGTTCAATTCACCTAAAACTTTATTTCAATATAGACAAATACCTCTGGAATCTTCTGGTAAAGTTTCAGCTCGATCCAACGATTAGATTTGGAGTTATACTTAATAGTGTAAAACTGGACGGTGGAACATTTTACGCCAAAATTCAAATCTAACCTTGCTTGGGTCGTATCACAAGGCTAAACTGTATCATTCCCTCCCTCTTCAAGAAGATTCACCCTCGAATCTTGAATAGGATTAGTAGGGACTTCATTAGCCTTTTGTTTTAGCCTTCAGAATTCCCTTATTGCTAAAACCATATGGAAATAGTGATTGACAAGAATTTCAGGTAAGCATGTCGTACGAACCACTTGCGTACATACTTTTGAATGATAACAACAACGACTCTTTATCAACTTGTTCTAAAACCCTGAAACCATTTGATGTGTCGTGCAACAAATGGCTAGCTGACATCGGCGCAACGTCACACAAAACCTCATCATGATAGGTTTTAATGGAAAAAGGTACACGAACTTGCTTTGTCACCCGAATCTCCCCATTCTCATTCAGTCATCGCAAACTGTACGGCCTGGGATGTGGAAGGGTAGTTAAACCCAATTTCTCCACCAAGGTAGTTGACGCAACATTAGTGCAACTTCCATTGTCAATGATCATCCCACACACCTTATCTCGAATCTGACATCGAGTATGAAAGATGTTCTCGCGTTGCTCATCACTAACGTCAATTTGTGCATTCAGAACCCGTTGCACAACCAATAAATCTCCCTTCACTGGCTCGAAATCCTCTTCTTGTTCAGCCACTTGTACCTCATCTTCATCTTCAGTTTCAACCTCATCTCCACTGATCAGCTCTCCATGATCCCCATGCAAAATCGTCACCCTTTTATTTGGACATTCCGAAGCAATGTGCCCATGTCCTAAGCACTTGAAGCACTTGATGTCCCGAGACCTCCTAGGATGTTGAGGTTCTGTCACCTTCTCCTTTCCCTTCAAAGAATCAGAACTGGTATTCCCCTTAGTAAACTCCACCTTCTCATCTCGTTTAGGTGTGCTCCATGTTCGTGTACGTGTAGAAACAGCCCTTGTCGTGCTTGACGTAGTTACACCAGTTCGGACACCTCCTCGTTTCTGCTGCCTCTCTACTCGAGTTGCAAGCTTTATAACTTCCTCAAGGAAGATGTACGGCTGTAATTCAACAACATTAGCTATATCCTTCCTCAACCCTCCAAGAAATCTAGCTATTGTTTGCTCTTGGGGTTCCATCAATTCACATCGAATCAGGAGCAACTCAAACTCTTTCACATACTCTTCCACGCTCAAAGATCCTTGTCGCAAAGTTTGAAGTCTGATGTATAGCTCCTGTTTATAGTAATCAGGAACAAATCTCTTCTTCATCACTCTTTTCATAGTTACCCACGTTGTAATCTCCTCTTCTCCATCCCTTCTCCTCTGAATCTTCAAGTTTTCCCACCATAAAAGAGCATAATCTGTAAACTCAAGTGCTGCCACCTTGCACTTCCTTTCTTCAGAATATTCATACCATTCAAACACCTTTTCAACCTTCTGAATCCACTCCAAGTATTCCTCGGGTGAACTACTTTCTCTAAACGGTGGAATCTTAAGTTTGAGACCATTAGGAGGATTAGAATTCTGCCTTCTTGGTCTGCCCCTATCATTGGCCTCATCATCCCCATTTGGATCTTCGTCAGCTTCTATAATATCATTTCGTGGCACCCTAAGTACTTGCCTTTGTTGGGGTTGGAAATTATGTCTTTGCATCATTTGCATAAGGGTATTCAACTGTTCACGAATTCCAGTCATTTCATCCCGAATCTCAGCATGAGATCATTGTAAGCCCATAACCTGTGCCTGTTCCAAACTTAACCCTCTTGGCAAATCTTCTTTATCTCCATAGATGTCCTCTCATCAATTGGAATATGAATAAGATCAATAGGAACACAAGGATTAAAGCCATACACAACCTCAAATGGTGAAAATTTTGTAGCCCCATGCACACTACGATTATATGCAAACTCCACAATAGGCAAACAAGTATCCCAACTCTTCAAATTCTTATGTATAACATCTCGTAACAAAGAAGATAAAGTTCGGTTTACTACCTCAGTTTGTCCATCAGTTTGTGGATGACATGCCGTACTGAAAAGTAACTTCGTTCCAAGCTTCCTCCAAAGAGTCTTCCAAAAGTGGCTTAAGAACTTTGTATCACGATCAGAGACAATGCTTTTAGGAACTCCATGCAAACGAACAATCTCTTGAAAGAACAAATCAGCAACATGTACTGCATCATCAGTTTTGTTGCAAGGAATGAAATGAGACATTTTGGAGAATCGATCAACCACGACCATTATTGAATCCTTTCCACGCTGTGTGCTTGGTAACCCAAGTGCAAAGTCCATGCTAACATCCATCCATGGTTGCTCTGGAATAGGCAATGGCATATACAGTCCATATGCATTCTCTTTACCCTTAGCTTTCTTGCAAATAGCACATCTCTCAATCACCTTGTGCACATCCCGTAACATGCTAGGGCAAAAGAAATGTTCTGATGTGCCGTGAATGATTCGAAAATCGGCAACAATAAATCTGACGAAAATGGATGAAGGATGGGTCTGGTTGTGTTGTCTTTCTTTTGGTGTTTAGGCTGGATTATAGTGATTTCAAGGTAAATAAGATGGAGGATAGACTAGAATGATACTTTGATAAGTCGATCTGGACGCCACAAAGATCAATCTAGGATTTCGACAATTTAAACAGACCAAATTTAAAACAACCATATCTTCTTACACAAAAGTCCAATGCAATCATGGTTGGACAATCTAGAAAGAACACGTTCTGAACTTGAAACCCACCTAGATTAGTCTTGTTTTCACATGCAATGGATGACTTCAAATTCAGGTTCAAATGCATTTGCTGTTCTGCCCATAAACAACATCAATTCCTTCACTTATTTGCATATCAACCCAAATTCGAGTAGCCCAGCATCAAAAGAACAATTAAGGGCTTTTCTCATCTCCAAGTTCCAATTGTAGGCAAATAAACATCCTTGAACCAATTTCAAACTGATTGCTAATTTTTAACTCTGACGCAGCTTCAATCATTCCAATTTGACTCGTCAAGGCCCTTTGTAGTTGTTTCGCTCTCGCTCTTGTCATTGGACCATCTGAATCCTCTTGCACATTAGTTTTAGCTTTACAAGATGGATTATAATTCCCATGATGCACATCATCAGCCCCGGGTTGAAAATGATTTGTCCTCGAATCGTCATCGTCAGCCCCGGATTATGGAGTCAAATCTTTCACATTAAAAGTAGCTGATACGTTGTAATTACCAGGAAGATCTACCTTATACGCATTGTCATTCACCTTCTCTATAATCCGAAATGGACCATCAGCCCTTGGCATCAACTTGGACTTACGTTTGCTTGGGAATCTGCCCTTGCTAATATGAATCCAAACAAGATCTCCAGGTTCAAACCTAACCATTTTCCGCCCCTTGTTAGCCTGTTTAGCATACTTTATCGTTTTCTCCTCAATATGTAATCGAACCTGCTCATGTAGTTTCTTCATCAATTCTGCCTTTCTAATTCCATCCATAGATGTCCTCTCATCAATTGGAATATGAATAAGATCAATAGGAACACAAGGATTAAAGCCATACACAACCTCAAATGGTGAAAATTTTGTAGCCCCATGCACACTACGATTATATGCAAACTCCACAATAGGCAAACAAGTATCCCAACTCTTCAAATTCTTATGTATAACATCTCGTAACAAAGAAGATAAAGTTCGGTTTACTACCTCAGTTTGTCCATCAGTTTGTGGATGACATGCCGTACTGAAAAGTAACTTCGTTCCAAGCTTCCTCCAAAGAGTCTTCCAAAAGTGGCTTAAGAACTTTGTATCACGATCAGAGACAATGCTTTTAGGAACTCCATGCAAACGAACAATCTCTTGAAAGAACAAATCAGCAACATGTACTGCATCATCAGTTTTGTTGCAAGGAATGAAATGAGACATTTTGGAGAATCGATCAACCACGACCATTATTGAATCCTTTCCACGCTGTGTGCTTGGTAACCCAAGTGCAAAGTCCATGCTAACATCCATCCATGGTTGCTCTGGAATAGGCAATGGCATATACAGTCCATATGCATTCTCTTTACCCTTAGCTTTCTTGCAAATAGCACATCTCTCAATCACCTTGTGCACATCCCGTAACATGCTAGGGCAAAAGAAATGTTCTGATGTGCCGTGAATGATTCGAAAATCGGCAACAATAAATCTGACGAAAATGGATGAAGGATGGGTCTGGTTGTGTTGTCTTTCTTTTGGTGTTTAGGCTGGATTATAGTGATTTCAAGGTAAATAAGATGGAGGATAGACTAGAATGATACTTTGATAAGTCGATCTGGACGCCACAAAGATCAATCTAGGATTTCGACAATTTAAACAGACCAAATTTAAAACAACCATATCTTCTTACACAAAAGTCCAATGCAATCATGGTTGGACAATCTAGAAAGAACACGTTCTGAACTTGAAACCCACCTAGATTAGTCTTGTTTTCACATGCAATGGATGACTTCAAATTCAGGTTCAAATGCATTTGCTGTTCTGCCCATAAACAACATCAATTCCTTCACTTATTTGCATATCAACCCAAATTCGAGTAGCCCAGCATCAAAAGAACAATTAAGGGCTTTTCTCATCTCCAAGTTCCAATTGTAGGCAAATAAACATCCTTGAACCAATTTCAAACTGATTGCTAATTTTTAACTCTGACGCAGCTTCAATCATTCCAATTTGACTCGTCAAGGCCCTTTGTAGTTGTTTCGCTCTCGCTCTTGTCATTGGACCATCTGAATCCTCTTGCACATTAGTTTTAGCTTTACAAGATGGATTATAATTCCCATGATGCACATCATCAGCCCCGGGTTGAAAATGATTTGTCCTCGAATCGTCATCGTCAGCCCCGGATTATGGAGTCAAATCTTTCACATTAAAAGTAGCTGATACGTTGTAATTACCAGGAAGATCTACCTTATACGCATTGTCATTCACCTTCTCTATAATCCGAAATGGACCATCAGCCCTTGGCATCAACTTGGACTTACGTTTGCTTGGGAATCTGCCCTTGCTAATATGAATCCAAACAAGATCTCCAGGTTCAAACCTAACCATTTTCCGCCCCTTGTTAGCCTGTTTAGCATACTTTATCGTTTTCTCCTCAATATGTAATCGAACCTGCTCATGTAGTTTCTTCATCAATTCTGCCTTTCTAATTCCATCCATAGATGTCCTCTCATCAATTGGAATATGAATAAGATCAATAGGAACACAAGGATTAAAGCCATACACAACCTCAAATGGTGAAAATTTTGTAGCCCCATGCACACTACGATTATATGCAAACTCCACAATAGGCAAACAAGTATCCCAACTCTTCAAATTCTTATGTATAACATCTCGTAACAAAGAAGATAAAGTTCGGTTTACTACCTCAGTTTGTCCATCAGTTTGTGGATGACATGCCGTACTGAAAAGTAACTTCGTTCCAAGCTTCCTCCAAAGAGTCTTCCAAAAGTGGCTTAAGAACTTTGTATCACGATCAGAGACAATGCTTTTAGGAACTCCATGCAAACGAACAATCTCTTGAAAGAACAAATCAGCAACATGTACTGCATCATCAGTTTTGTTGCAAGGAATGAAATGAGACATTTTGGAGAATCGATCAACCACGACCATTATTGAATCCTTTCCACGCTGTGTGCTTGGTAACCCAAGTGCAAAGTCCATGCTAACATCCATCCATGGTTGCTCTGGAATAGGCAATGGCATATACAGTCCATATGCATTCTCTTTACCCTTAGCTTTCTTGCAAATAGCACATCTCTCAATCACCTTGTGCACATCCCGTAACATGCTAGGGCAAAAGAAATGTTCTGATGTGCCGTGAATGATTCGAAAATCGGCAACAATAAATCTGACGAAAATGGATGAAGGATGGGTCTGGTTGTGTTGTCTTTCTTTTGGTGTTTAGGCTGGATTATAGTGATTTCAAGGTAAATAAGATGGAGGATAGACTAGAATGATACTTTGATAAGTCGATCTGGACGCCACAAAGATCAATCTAGGATTTCGACAATTTAAACAGACCAAATTTAAAACAACCATATCTTCTTACACAAAAGTCCAATGCAATCATGGTTGGACAATCTAGAAAGAACACGTTCTGAACTTGAAACCCACCTAGATTAGTCTTGTTTTCACATGCAATGGATGACTTCAAATTCAGGTTCAAATGCATTTGCTGTTCTGCCCATAAACAACATCAATTCCTTCACTTATTTGCATATCAACCCAAATTCGAGTAGCCCAGCATCAAAAGAACAATTAAGGGCTTTTCTCATCTCCAAGTTCCAATTGTAGGCAAATAAACATCCTTGAACCAATTTCAAACTGATTGCTAATTTTTAACTCTGACGCAGCTTCAATCATTCCAATTTGACTCGTCAAGGCCCTTTGTAGTTGTTTCGCTCTCGCTCTTGTCATTGGACCATCTGAATCCTCTTGCACATTAGTTTTAGCTTTACAAGATGGATTATAATTCCCATGATGCACATCATCAGCCCCGGGTTGAAAATGATTTGTCCTCGAATCGTCATCGTCAGCCCCGGATTATGGAGTCAAATCTTTCACATTAAAAGTAGCTGATACGTTGTAATTACCAGGAAGATCTACCTTATACGCATTGTCATTCACCTTCTCTATAATCCGAAATGGACCATCAGCCCTTGGCATCAACTTGGACTTACGTTTGCTTGGGAATCTGCCCTTGCTAATATGAATCCAAACAAGATCTCCAGGTTCAAACCTAACCATTTTCCGCCCCTTGTTAGCCTGTTTAGCATACTTTATCGTTTTCTCCTCAATATGTAATCGAACCTGCTCATGTAGTTTCTTCATCAATTCTGCCTTTCTAATTCCATCCATAGATGTCCTCTCATCAATTGGAATATGAATAAGATCAATAGGAACACAAGGATTAAAGCCATACACAACCTCAAATGGTGAAAATTTTGTAGCCCCATGCACACTACGATTATATGCAAACTCCACAATAGGCAAACAAGTATCCCAACTCTTCAAATTCTTATGTATAACATCTCGTAACAAAGAAGATAAAGTTCGGTTTACTACCTCAGTTTGTCCATCAGTTTGTGGATGACATGCCGTACTGAAAAGTAACTTCGTTCCAAGCTTCCTCCAAAGAGTCTTCCAAAAGTGGCTTAAGAACTTTGTATCACGATCAGAGACAATGCTTTTAGGAACTCCATGCAAACGAACAATCTCTTGAAAGAACAAATCAGCAACATGTACTGCATCATCAGTTTTGTTGCAAGGAATGAAATGAGACATTTTGGAGAATCGATCAACCACGACCATTATTGAATCCTTTCCACGCTGTGTGCTTGGTAACCCAAGTGCAAAGTCCATGCTAACATCCATCCATGGTTGCTCTGGAATAGGCAATGGCATATACAGTCCATATGCATTCTCTTTACCCTTAGCTTTCTTGCAAATAGCACATCTCTCAATCACCTTGTGCACATCCCGTAACATGCTAGGGCAAAAGAAATGTTCTGATGTGCCGTGAATGATTCGAAAATCGGCAACAATAAATCTGACGAAAATGGATGAAGGATGGGTCTGGTTGTGTTGTCTTTCTTTTGGTGTTTAGGCTGGATTATAGTGATTTCAAGGTAAATAAGATGGAGGATAGACTAGAATGATACTTTGATAAGTCGATCTGGACGCCACAAAGATCAATCTAGGATTTCGACAATTTAAACAGACCAAATTTAAAACAACCATATCTTCTTACACAAAAGTCCAATGCAATCATGGTTGGACAATCTAGAAAGAACACGTTCTGAACTTGAAACCCACCTAGATTAGTCTTGTTTTCACATGCAATGGATGACTTCAAATTCAGGTTCAAATGCATTTGCTGTTCTGCCCATAAACAACATCAATTCCTTCACTTATTTGCATATCAACCCAAATTCGAGTAGCCCAGCATCAAAAGAACAATTAAGGGCTTTTCTCATCTCCAAGTTCCAATTGTAGGCAAATAAACATCCTTGAACCAATTTCAAACTGATTGCTAATTTTTAACTCTGACGCAGCTTCAATCATTCCAATTTGACTCGTCAAGGCCCTTTGTAGTTGTTTCGCTCTCGCTCTTGTCATTGGACCATCTGAATCCTCTTGCACATTAGTTTTAGCTTTACAAGATGGATTATAATTCCCATGATGCACATCATCAGCCCCGGGTTGAAAATGATTTGTCCTCGAATCGTCATCGTCAGCCCCGGATTATGGAGTCAAATCTTTCACATTAAAAGTAGCTGATACGTTGTAATTACCAGGAAGATCTACCTTATACGCATTGTCATTCACCTTCTCTATAATCCGAAATGGACCATCAGCCCTTGGCATCAACTTGGACTTACGTTTGCTTGGGAATCTGCCCTTGCTAATATGAATCCAAACAAGATCTCCAGGTTCAAACCTAACCATTTTCCGCCCCTTGTTAGCCTGTTTAGCATACTTTATCGTTTTCTCCTCAATATGTAATCGAACCTGCTCATGTAGTTTCTTCATCAATTCTGCCTTTCTAATTCCATCCATAGATGTCCTCTCATCAATTGGAATATGAATAAGATCAATAGGAACACAAGGATTAAAGCCATACACAACCTCAAATGGTGAAAATTTTGTAGCCCCATGCACACTACGATTATATGCAAACTCCACAATAGGCAAACAAGTATCCCAACTCTTCAAATTCTTATGTATAACATCTCGTAACAAAGAAGATAAAGTTCGGTTTACTACCTCAGTTTGTCCATCAGTTTGTGGATGACATGCCGTACTGAAAAGTAACTTCGTTCCAAGCTTCCTCCAAAGAGTCTTCCAAAAGTGGCTTAAGAACTTTGTATCACGATCAGAGACAATGCTTTTAGGAACTCCATGCAAACGAACAATCTCTTGAAAGAACAAATCAGCAACATGTACTGCATCATCAGTTTTGTTGCAAGGAATGAAATGAGACATTTTGGAGAATCGATCAACCACGACCATTATTGAATCCTTTCCACGCTGTGTGCTTGGTAACCCAAGTGCAAAGTCCATGCTAACATCCATCCATGGTTGCTCTGGAATAGGCAATGGCATATACAGTCCATATGCATTCTCTTTACCCTTAGCTTTCTTGCAAATAGCACATCTCTCAATCACCTTGTGCACATCCCGTAACATGCTAGGGCAAAAGAAATGTTCTGATGTGCCGTGAATGATTCGAAAATCGGCAACAATAAATCTGACGAAAATGGATGAAGGATGGGTCTGGTTGTGTTGTCTTTCTTTTGGTGTTTAGGCTGGATTATAGTGATTTCAAGGTAAATAAGATGGAGGATAGACTAGAATGATACTTTGATAAGTCGATCTGGACGCCACAAAGATCAATCTAGGATTTCGACAATTTAAACAGACCAAATTTAAAACAACCATATCTTCTTACACAAAAGTCCAATGCAATCATGGTTGGACAATCTAGAAAGAACACGTTCTGAACTTGAAACCCACCTAGATTAGTCTTGTTTTCACATGCAATGGATGACTTCAAATTCAGGTTCAAATGCATTTGCTGTTCTGCCCATAAACAACATCAATTCCTTCACTTATTTGCATATCAACCCAAATTCGAGTAGCCCAGCATCAAAAGAACAATTAAGGGCTTTTCTCATCTCCAAGTTCCAATTGTAGGCAAATAAACATCCTTGAACCAATTTCAAACTGATTGCTAATTTTTAACTCTGACGCAGCTTCAATCATTCCAATTTGACTCGTCAAGGCCCTTTGTAGTTGTTTCGCTCTCGCTCTTGTCATTGGACCATCTGAATCCTCTTGCACATTAGTTTTAGCTTTACAAGATGGATTATAATTCCCATGATGCACATCATCAGCCCCGGGTTGAAAATGATTTGTCCTCGAATCGTCATCGTCAGCCCCGGATTATGGAGTCAAATCTTTCACATTAAAAGTAGCTGATACGTTGTAATTACCAGGAAGATCTACCTTATACGCATTGTCATTCACCTTCTCTATAATCCGAAATGGACCATCAGCCCTTGGCATCAACTTGGACTTACGTTTGCTTGGGAATCTGCCCTTGCTAATATGAATCCAAACAAGATCTCCAGGTTCAAACCTAACCATTTTCCGCCCCTTGTTAGCCTGTTTAGCATACTTTATCGTTTTCTCCTCAATATGTAATCGAACCTGCTCATGTAGTTTCTTCATCAATTCTGCCTTTCTAATTCCATCCATAGATGTCCTCTCATCAATTGGAATATGAATAAGATCAATAGGAACACAAGGATTAAAGCCATACACAACCTCAAATGGTGAAAATTTTGTAGCCCCATGCACACTACGATTATATGCAAACTCCACAATAGGCAAACAAGTATCCCAACTCTTCAAATTCTTATGTATAACATCTCGTAACAAAGAAGATAAAGTTCGGTTTACTACCTCAGTTTGTCCATCAGTTTGTGGATGACATGCCGTACTGAAAAGTAACTTCGTTCCAAGCTTCCTCCAAAGAGTCTTCCAAAAGTGGCTTAAGAACTTTGTATCACGATCAGAGACAATGCTTTTAGGAACTCCATGCAAACGAACAATCTCTTGAAAGAACAAATCAGCAACATGTACTGCATCATCAGTTTTGTTGCAAGGAATGAAATGAGACATTTTGGAGAATCGATCAACCACGACCATTATTGAATCCTTTCCACGCTGTGTGCTTGGTAACCCAAGTGCAAAGTCCATGCTAACATCCATCCATGGTTGCTCTGGAATAGGCAATGGCATATACAGTCCATATGCATTCTCTTTACCCTTAGCTTTCTTGCAAATAGCACATCTCTCAATCACCTTGTGCACATCCCGTAACATGCTAGGGCAAAAGAAATGTTCTGATGTGCCGTGAATGATTCGAAAATCGGCAACAATAAATCTGACGAAAATGGATGAAGGATGGGTCTGGTTGTGTTGTCTTTCTTTTGGTGTTTAGGCTGGATTATAGTGATTTCAAGGTAAATAAGATGGAGGATAGACTAGAATGATACTTTGATAAGTCGATCTGGACGCCACAAAGATCAATCTAGGATTTCGACAATTTAAACAGACCAAATTTAAAACAACCATATCTTCTTACACAAAAGTCCAATGCAATCATGGTTGGACAATCTAGAAAGAACACGTTCTGAACTTGAAACCCACCTAGATTAGTCTTGTTTTCACATGCAATGGATGACTTCAAATTCAGGTTCAAATGCATTTGCTGTTCTGCCCATAAACAACATCAATTCCTTCACTTATTTGCATATCAACCCAAATTCGAGTAGCCCAGCATCAAAAGAACAATTAAGGGCTTTTCTCATCTCCAAGTTCCAATTGTAGGCAAATAAACATCCTTGAACCAATTTCAAACTGATTGCTAATTTTTAACTCTGACGCAGCTTCAATCATTCCAATTTGACTCGTCAAGGCCCTTTGTAGTTGTTTCGCTCTCGCTCTTGTCATTGGACCATCTGAATCCTCTTGCACATTAGTTTTAGCTTTACAAGATGGATTATAATTCCCATGATGCACATCATCAGCCCCGGGTTGAAAATGATTTGTCCTCGAATCGTCATCGTCAGCCCCGGATTATGGAGTCAAATCTTTCACATTAAAAGTAGCTGATACGTTGTAATTACCAGGAAGATCTACCTTATACGCATTGTCATTCACCTTCTCTATAATCCGAAATGGACCATCAGCCCTTGGCATCAACTTGGACTTACGTTTGCTTGGGAATCTGCCCTTGCTAATATGAATCCAAACAAGATCTCCAGGTTCAAACCTAACCATTTTCCGCCCCTTGTTAGCCTGTTTAGCATACTTTATCGTTTTCTCCTCAATATGTAATCGAACCTGCTCATGTAGTTTCTTCATCAATTCTGCCTTTCTAATTCCATCCATAGATGTCCTCTCATCAATTGGAATATGAATAAGATCAATAGGAACACAAGGATTAAAGCCATACACAACCTCAAATGGTGAAAATTTTGTAGCCCCATGCACACTACGATTATATGCAAACTCCACAATAGGCAAACAAGTATCCCAACTCTTCAAATTCTTATGTATAACATCTCGTAACAAAGAAGATAAAGTTCGGTTTACTACCTCAGTTTGTCCATCAGTTTGTGGATGACATGCCGTACTGAAAAGTAACTTCGTTCCAAGCTTCCTCCAAAGAGTCTTCCAAAAGTGGCTTAAGAACTTTGTATCACGATCAGAGACAATGCTTTTAGGAACTCCATGCAAACGAACAATCTCTTGAAAGAACAAATCAGCAACATGTACTGCATCATCAGTTTTGTTGCAAGGAATGAAATGAGACATTTTGGAGAATCGATCAACCACGACCATTATTGAATCCTTTCCACGCTGTGTGCTTGGTAACCCAAGTGCAAAGTCCATGCTAACATCCATCCATGGTTGCTCTGGAATAGGCAATGGCATATACAGTCCATATGCATTCTCTTTACCCTTAGCTTTCTTGCAAATAGCACATCTCTCAATCACCTTGTGCACATCCCGTAACATGCTAGGGCAAAAGAAATGTTCTGATGTGCCGTGAATGATTCGAAAATCGGCAACAATAAATCTGACGAAAATGGATGAAGGATGGGTCTGGTTGTGTTGTCTTTCTTTTGGTGTTTAGGCTGGATTATAGTGATTTCAAGGTAAATAAGATGGAGGATAGACTAGAATGATACTTTGATAAGTCGATCTGGACGCCACAAAGATCAATCTAGGATTTCGACAATTTAAACAGACCAAATTTAAAACAACCATATCTTCTTACACAAAAGTCCAATGCAATCATGGTTGGACAATCTAGAAAGAACACGTTCTGAACTTGAAACCCACCTAGATTAGTCTTGTTTTCACATGCAATGGATGACTTCAAATTCAGGTTCAAATGCATTTGCTGTTCTGCCCATAAACAACATCAATTCCTTCACTTATTTGCATATCAACCCAAATTCGAGTAGCCCAGCATCAAAAGAACAATTAAGGGCTTTTCTCATCTCCAAGTTCCAATTGTAGGCAAATAAACATCCTTGAACCAATTTCAAACTGATTGCTAATTTTTAACTCTGACGCAGCTTCAATCATTCCAATTTGACTCGTCAAGGCCCTTTGTAGTTGTTTCGCTCTCGCTCTTGTCATTGGACCATCTGAATCCTCTTGCACATTAGTTTTAGCTTTACAAGATGGATTATAATTCCCATGATGCACATCATCAGCCCCGGGTTGAAAATGATTTGTCCTCGAATCGTCATCGTCAGCCCCGGATTATGGAGTCAAATCTTTCACATTAAAAGTAGCTGATACGTTGTAATTACCAGGAAGATCTACCTTATACGCATTGTCATTCACCTTCTCTATAATCCGAAATGGACCATCAGCCCTTGGCATCAACTTGGACTTACGTTTGCTTGGGAATCTGCCCTTGCTAATATGAATCCAAACAAGATCTCCAGGTTCAAACCTAACCATTTTCCGCCCCTTGTTAGCCTGTTTAGCATACTTTATCGTTTTCTCCTCAATATGTAATCGAACCTGCTCATGTAGTTTCTTCATCAATTCTGCCTTTCTAATTCCATCCATAGATGTCCTCTCATCAATTGGAATATGAATAAGATCAATAGGAACACAAGGATTAAAGCCATACACAACCTCAAATGGTGAAAATTTTGTAGCCCCATGCACACTACGATTATATGCAAACTCCACAATAGGCAAACAAGTATCCCAACTCTTCAAATTCTTATGTATAACATCTCGTAACAAAGAAGATAAAGTTCGGTTTACTACCTCAGTTTGTCCATCAGTTTGTGGATGACATGCCGTACTGAAAAGTAACTTCGTTCCAAGCTTCCTCCAAAGAGTCTTCCAAAAGTGGCTTAAGAACTTTGTATCACGATCAGAGACAATGCTTTTAGGAACTCCATGCAAACGAACAATCTCTTGAAAGAACAAATCAGCAACATGTACTGCATCATCAGTTTTGTTGCAAGGAATGAAATGAGACATTTTGGAGAATCGATCAACCACGACCATTATTGAATCCTTTCCACGCTGTGTGCTTGGTAACCCAAGTGCAAAGTCCATGCTAACATCCATCCATGGTTGCTCTGGAATAGGCAATGGCATATACAGTCCATATGCATTCTCTTTACCCTTAGCTTTCTTGCAAATAGCACATCTCTCAATCACCTTGTGCACATCCCGTAACATGCTAGGGCAAAAGAAATGTTCTGATGTGCCGTGAATGATTCGAAAATCGGCAACAATAAATCTGACGAAAATGGATGAAGGATGGGTCTGGTTGTGTTGTCTTTCTTTTGGTGTTTAGGCTGGATTATAGTGATTTCAAGGTAAATAAGATGGAGGATAGACTAGAATGATACTTTGATAAGTCGATCTGGACGCCACAAAGATCAATCTAGGATTTCGACAATTTAAACAGACCAAATTTAAAACAACCATATCTTCTTACACAAAAGTCCAATGCAATCATGGTTGGACAATCTAGAAAGAACACGTTCTGAACTTGAAACCCACCTAGATTAGTCTTGTTTTCACATGCAATGGATGACTTCAAATTCAGGTTCAAATGCATTTGCTGTTCTGCCCATAAACAACATCAATTCCTTCACTTATTTGCATATCAACCCAAATTCGAGTAGCCCAGCATCAAAAGAACAATTAAGGGCTTTTCTCATCTCCAAGTTCCAATTGTAGGCAAATAAACATCCTTGAACCAATTTCAAACTGATTGCTAATTTTTAACTCTGACGCAGCTTCAATCATTCCAATTTGACTCGTCAAGGCCCTTTGTAGTTGTTTCGCTCTCGCTCTTGTCATTGGACCATCTGAATCCTCTTGCACATTAGTTTTAGCTTTACAAGATGGATTATAATTCCCATGATGCACATCATCAGCCCCGGGTTGAAAATGATTTGTCCTCGAATCGTCATCGTCAGCCCCGGATTATGGAGTCAAATCTTTCACATTAAAAGTAGCTGATACGTTGTAATTACCAGGAAGATCTACCTTATACGCATTGTCATTCACCTTCTCTATAATCCGAAATGGACCATCAGCCCTTGGCATCAACTTGGACTTACGTTTGCTTGGGAATCTGCCCTTGCTAATATGAATCCAAACAAGATCTCCAGGTTCAAACCTAACCATTTTCCGCCCCTTGTTAGCCTGTTTAGCATACTTTATCGTTTTCTCCTCAATATGTAATCGAACCTGCTCATGTAGTTTCTTCATCAATTCTGCCTTTCTAATTCCATCCATAGATGTCCTCTCATCAATTGGAATATGAATAAGATCAATAGGAACACAAGGATTAAAGCCATACACAACCTCAAATGGTGAAAATTTTGTAGCCCCATGCACACTACGATTATATGCAAACTCCACAATAGGCAAACAAGTATCCCAACTCTTCAAATTCTTATGTATAACATCTCGTAACAAAGAAGATAAAGTTCGGTTTACTACCTCAGTTTGTCCATCAGTTTGTGGATGACATGCCGTACTGAAAAGTAACTTCGTTCCAAGCTTCCTCCAAAGAGTCTTCCAAAAGTGGCTTAAGAACTTTGTATCACGATCAGAGACAATGCTTTTAGGAACTCCATGCAAACGAACAATCTCTTGAAAGAACAAATCAGCAACATGTACTGCATCATCAGTTTTGTTGCAAGGAATGAAATGAGACATTTTGGAGAATCGATCAACCACGACCATTATTGAATCCTTTCCACGCTGTGTGCTTGGTAACCCAAGTGCAAAGTCCATGCTAACATCCATCCATGGTTGCTCTGGAATAGGCAATGGCATATACAGTCCATATGCATTCTCTTTACCCTTAGCTTTCTTGCAAATAGCACATCTCTCAATCACCTTGTGCACATCCCGTAACATGCTAGGGCAAAAGAAATGTTCTTTCAGCAGCTCATAAGTCTTCTTCTCCCCAAAATGACCACTAAGACCACCACCATGAGCCTCTCGCACAAGCAACTCCCGTAACGATCCTGAAGGAATACACATTCTGCCCATTTTGAACAAGTAACCTTCATGCATAAAGAACCCATCACAAGCTCCCTTTGCACATTCAACAACCACATTAGCAAAGTAGGAATCATTAGCATACTGTTCCTTCACTTGTTCAAAACCCATCAGCTTTGCATTCAACATAGAGATCAGTGCAAACCTCCTAGAAAGAGCATCAGCAACCACATTAACTTGCCCTTTCTTGTACTTTATGACATAAGGAAATGACTCCATAAACTCCATCCATTTAGCATGTCTGCGATTCAGCTTGCTTTGCCCCTTAAGATACTTCAAGGATTCATGATCAGTATGTATAACAAATTCTTTAGGCAACAAGTAGTGTTGCCATACCTCTAGAGCCCGAATCAAAGCATAGAACTCCTTGTCGTAAATAGAGTAGTTCAAACGTGCTCCATTTAACTTTTCACTGAAGAATGCAATCGGCCTTTTTTCTTGCAGCAAGACAGCCCCAATTCCAACTCCGGAAGCATCGCACTCTATTTCGAATGTTTTAGCAAAGTCTGGAAGTGTTAAAACTGGAGCAGTACACAACTTCTCCTTAATTAGCTCAAATGTTTTATGCGCATCTTCACTCCATCTAAAGTCGTTCCCTTTTTTCAAGTATTCTGTCATAGGAGCAACAATAGAGCTGAAGTCTTTCACAAATCGCCTGTAGAAAGAAGCTAAACCATGGAAACTCCTCACATCAGCGATACTAGCAGGTTTTGGCCAGTCCCGAATTGCCTCAATTTTCTCCTCATCAACCTTAACTCCCCTGCTAGAGATAATATACCCGAGAAACACGACACTTTCTTTACAGAAGTAACACTTTGTGAGTTTCCCATACAACTTAGAATCTCGCAAAGTTTCAAACACAACTCTAAGATGCTTTATATGATCATCAAAGGTCTTGCTATACACCAGGATATCATCAAAATATACTACAACAAACAGCCCAATATACTTCCTCAAAACATGATTCATAAGCCTCATAAATGTACTAGGCGCATTAGATAACCCAAACGGCATTACCATCCATTCATATAACCCCTGTTTAGTTTTAAATGCTGTTTTCCATTCATCTCCTTCTTTCATTCTAATTTGGTGATAACCACTCATCAAATCGACTTTAGAAAACAATGCAGCTCCATGCAACTCATCAAGCAAATCATCAAGTCTGGGTATAGGAAATCGATACTTAACTGTTATTTTGTTGATAGCGCGGCTGTCCATACACATCCTCATGGTACCATCTTTCTTCGGTACAAGCAAGGTAGGTACGGAATATGGACTAAGTGATTCTCGCACATAGCCCTTCTCTAAGAGCTCACCAACCTGCCTTTGAATCTCTTTTGCTTCCTCTGGATTACATCTGTATGCTGGTCTGTTAGGAAGTGAAGCTCCCGGCACCAAATCAATTTGATGCTCAATTCCACGAATAGGTGGTAACCCTTTAGGTAATTCATCTAGAAACACAGCTTTAAATTCTTCAAGCAATTCTTTAATCTGTATTGGTAAGTCCAATCCTTCTACTTGTAGTAATTGCTTTGCCCAGATCATGAAATCAGCCCCTTACGTGATTTCACCTCCTTTTGTTGGCTTCGTATCTGATCCTCTCTAACCTGTTGAGAACTCAATGGTAACAAGTTCACCTTCCTTCCATTCAGCATAAAAGAATAAGTGTTCTTTCATCCATTGTAGGTCACATCCTTATCAAACTGCCATGGACGACCCAGCAACAAATGGCTAGCTGACATCGGCAAAACGTCACACAAAACCTCGTCATGATAGGTTTTAATGGAAAAAGGTACACGAACTTGCTTTGTCACCCGAATCTCCCCATTCTCATTCAGCCATCGCAAACTGTACGGCCTGGGATGTGGAAGGGTAGTTAAACCCAATTTCTCCACCAAGGTAGTTGACGCAACATTAGTGCAACTTCCATTGTCAATGATCATCCCACACACCTTATCTCGAATCTGACATCGAGTATGAAAGATGTTCTCGCGTTGCTCATCACTAACGTCAATTTGTGCATTCAGAACCCGTTGCACAACCAATAAATCTCCCTTCACTGGCTCGAAATCCTCTTCTTGTTCAGCCACTTGTACCTCATCTTCATCTTCAGTTTCAACCTCATCTCCATTGATCAGCTCTCCATGATCCCCATGCAAAATCATCACCCTTTTAGTTGGACATTCCGAAGCAATGTGCCCATGTCCTAAGCACTTGAAGCACTTGATGTCCCGAGACCTCCTAGGATGTTGAGGTTCTGTCACCACCTCCTTTCCCTTCAAAAAATCAGAACTGGTATTCCCCTTAGTAAACTCCACCTTCTCATCTCGTTTAAGTGTGCTCCATGTTCGTGTAGGTGTAGAAAGAGCCCTTGTTGTGCTTGACGTAGTTACACCAGTTCGGACACCTCCTCGTTTTTGCTGCCTCTCTACTCGAGTTGCAAGCTTTATAACTTTCTCAAGGAAGATGTACGGCTGTAATTCAACAACATTAGCTATATCCTTCCTCAACCCTCCAAGAAATCTAGCTATTGTTTGCTCTTGAGGTTCCATCAATTCACATCGAATCAGTAGCAACTCAAACTCTTTCACATACTCTTCCACGCTCAAAGATCCTTGTCGCAAAGTTTGAAGTCTGATGTATAGCTCCTGTTTATAGTAATCAGGAACAAATCTCTTCTTCATCACTCTTTTCATAGTTGCCCACGTTGTAATCTCCTCTTCTCCATCCCTTCTCCTCTGAATCTTCAAGTTTTCCCACCATAAAAGAGCATAATCTGTAAACTCAAGTGCTGCCACCTTGCACTTCCTTTCTTCAGAATATTCATACCATTCAAACACCTTTTCAACCTTCTGAATCCACTCCAAGTATTCCTCAGGTGAACTATTTCCTCTAAACGGTGGAATCTTAAGTTTGAGACCATTAGGAGGATTAGAATTCTGCCTTCTTGGTCTGCCCCTATCATTGGCCTCATCATCCCCATTTGGATCTTCGTCAGCTTCTATAATATCATTTCGTGGCACCCTAAGTGCTTGCCTTTGTTGGGGTTGCAAATTATGTCTTTGCATCATTTGCATAAGGGTATTCAACTGTTCAGGAATTCCAGTCATTTCATCCCGAATCTCAGCATGAGATCGTTGTAAGCCCATAACCTGTGCCTGTTCCAAACTTAACCCTTTTGGCAAATCTTATTTATCTCGAAAAATAGAAGAAGACGAAGACACAACAAGAATAAAGTTTACGACTGGAAGAACACCGATTTAGACTCGAAATTACAAATCTGACTTTTGTTTGGACCAGAACTGATTGAAAACAAAAAAAAATGTGAAAGTGATGAAAATGACTCAAACAACAGCCAAATATCCCAAATATGATGATAATATACTAGCAGGAACAAAATCAACAGAAACAAAACAAGTTTTGAAAGATAACGCAAAACAAACCCATTACAACAAAACAAAACCTGATTATGGAACCTAAAGAAAACAACAAATCTTAGTTTATAGGTCGTTCTATCATGTCTCCTAAACCCCTTGTATGATCAGTTTACGACATAATTGAACCTCAAATTAAAACCTCAAGAAACAGATATCCAAATATGCCTAAATTTAATATAAGGTGCGATCTCACCCCAATACATATAATTTGAAGTTTCAATTGATTATAAGATGGTTTGCTTATGGTTCACAAAGAGTAGTGTTTCTGTGGCAGAATTGAACCTCGAATTAAAACCTCAAGCAAACAATATTAAAATAAGCCCAGATTTTATATATGTTACGATCTCACCCCCGATAGATAGAATATGAAAGCCAAGTAAATCAGGTTTGATAGGAGTGTGATACAAAAATAACTTGTACCTAGGCACCAACACGATTGAAAATGAAAACCCCCACCCAACAAAAATTAATTCACGAATGGGAAGTTAAGGATGATGCCACGAAATTAGTTGTTCTTCGATAATTCATTTTCAGTTCTTTAGAGAACCAAGAAAGGGAGATTATCCCACCAACACACAACAAGTGGAGTTAGATGATTTTTCATCGAATGACTATACATCTATTTATTTTGATGTAAATAGTAGCAAGAAAGCTCTATGAAAAAATATCGGTTCCATTCGATGTTATCCAATGTGGAGTTAGAATAGTAGGCTAAGTAAATCAATGGATAAACTTGGTCCTCTTGAAAATACTAGTGTAAGTGAAGACCCGATTCTAAATGATTATAAAAAAAACACCTATAATTGGAGTCATAGTAATAGTAGTAATGTTGATCATTTAGTCGGTGTTAGGGACATTCAAAATTTAAACGTGGATGACACTTTTTTAGTTTTAGGTAGGGATAATAAAAAAGACGGTTATTCCATATATTTTGATATTCAAAATCAAGTTTTTGGGATTGACAATAATCATTCTTTTTTTAGTGAAGTAGAAAAAGAATTTTCTAGTTATTGGAATTCTAGTTATTTAAATAAAGGATCTAGGAGTGACGATTCCCCCTATGATTATTCTATGTATGATTATAGTTGGAATAATTACATCAATAGTTACATTGACATTTATCTTCGTTCTCAAATCGAGATTGCTACTTTTATTTTAAGTGGTAGTGAAAATTACAGCGAAAGTTACATTTCTACTTACATTTTGGGTGAAAGTAGAAATAGTAGTGGAAACAGGAATTCCAGGCTAAGAACTAGAGTGCGTAGGGCTTTGAACCCAAAAACATTACCCACAATGAAAGTAAACATGTTAGTAACAGAACCTTCTTCAAAAAGGTCTAAGGGGTAAGCTACATAAGCAATATATTGATTTTCTTCTCCAACAACGAGCTCGATGTCGTAGCATCGTCCCTTATAATGATCAAGACTGGTAAGCCCGACGGTCCACACAGTTGTCCATGTACTAGTAGATGATTCAACAACTATTAAGGCCCCTACTTCCTCAGGCGGAACTCTAGGTTGAGGAGTTACTCGGAATGCTGCCAAGATATCAGTATCTTTGGTTTCATAGTCAGGAGTATAATAAGTCAATTTATAATCTTTAACACCAGCCTTGAATCCAACACCTGCTTTAGTCTCTGTTTGTGGTGACATAAGCCCCTCCTTACAACTCATGAATTAAGAATTCTCACAGCAACAAGGTCTACTCGATAAGAATTAGGAGTTAATGAAACCTTTCACAGGAATCTTTCATAAAATTATCAACCAATACAATATTATCAACTAATCAAAATTTCATTATTAGACCATGGTATTTGATTCACCAAATACATCATTATTTTATACTCTTTAATATGTATGGCGCAACCCAATCCTTGTTTTTAAGGTTTCTAATCCTTAACGTTTTTGAATCAAAATATCTAAATAATAAGAAATCTCTTTTTGAAAGTAATATATGTTGTATATTAAATCGTAGATGTGAAAACATGCGGAACTCGTCTATGAATAAAAAAAAGAAAATTATAAAATAATAAGAATAGCTAGGTGTAAACCGATATGCTAATATGTTCTAATATGCTAAAATAAGAAATTAAAGGCCTATGGGATAGAAATAATGAATCCTAAATAGAATTCAGGTTTGAATTTTATAGATAATATGGAGAGTATTGTCTATAATGATAGATAAATGAAAGGCCTTCTGAAGCCTTTTTTTTATTCATTTACTTGATATTTTGAAAATAAGTTAGTTGAACTTATCACTCATTGAAATTGAAAATAAGTAAACAATTGAATTGGATTCGTTGGAAGGTACCAACAAGATTGGGTGCTAACTCCCATTTCTTATCATATTAATTAATGAACTTGCTATCGAACATTAATTTTGAACTCGAAAAGTTTCAAAAAAAAAAAGTTGACATATTTTTTATTTTTATTTATTATTATGAGAATCAATCCTACTACTTCTGGTCCTGGAGTTTCCGCGCTTGAAAAAAAGAACCTGGTACATCGCTCAAATCATTGGCCCAGTGCTAGATGTAGTTTTTCCCCCGGGCAAGATGCCTAATATTTACAACACTCTAGTAGTTAAGGGTCGAGATACTATCAGTCAATAAATTAATGTCACTTGTGAAGTACAATTATTAGGAAATAATCGAGTTCGAGCTGTAGCTATGAGTGCTACAGATGGTCTAATGAGAGAAATGGAAGTGATTGACACGGGAGCTCCCCTAAGTGTTCGAGTCGGCGGAGTGACTCTAGGACGTATTTTCAACGTGCTTGGAGAACCTGTTGATGATTTAGGTCCTGTAGATAGTTGGACAACATCCCCTATTCATGTATATGCGCATGCTTTTATACAGTTAGATACAAAATTATCTATTTTTGAAATAGGAATTAAGTCGTAGATCTTTTAGCCCCTTATTGTCGTTGAGGAAAAATCGGACTATTTGGGGGCACTGGAGTAGGTAAAACAGTACTAATTATGGAATTAATCAACAACATTGCGAAAGCTCAAGGGGGTGTATCTGTATTTGGCGGAGTAGGTGAACGTACTCATGAAGGAAACAATCTTTACATGGAAATGAAAGAATCCAGAGTAATTAATGAAGAAAATATTGCATAATCTAAAGTGGCTCCAGTTTATAGTCAGATGAACGAACCATCGGGAGCTCGTATGAGAGTTGGTTTGACTGCCCTAACTATGGCGGAATATTTCCAAGATGTTAATGAATAAGACGTACTTCTATTTATCGATAATATCTTTCGTTCCGTTCAAGCAGGATCCGAAGTATCCGCCTTATTGGGTAGAATGCCCTCTGTTGTGGGTTATCAACCCACCCTTAGTACCGAAGTGGGTTCTTTACAAGAAAGAATTACTTCTACCAAAGAAGGGTCCATAACTTATATTCAAACAGTTTATGTACCTGCGGACGATTTAACCGACCCTGCTCCTGCCACGACATTTGCACATTTAGATGCTACTATTGTACTATCAAGAGGATTAGCTGCTAAAAGGTATCTATCCAGCAGTCGGCCCTTTAGATTCAGTATCAACTATGCTCCAACCTCAGATCGTTGGCGAGGAACATTATGAAACTGCGCAAAGAGTTAAGCAAACTTTACAACGTTACAAAGAACTTCAAGACATTATAGTTATCCTTGGGGTGGATGAATTATCTGAAGAGGATCGCTTAACTGTAGCAAGAGCATGAAAAATTGAGTGTTTCTTATCACAACCCTTTTTCATAGCCGAAGTATTTACCGGTTCCCCGGGAAAATATATTGGTCTAGCATAAACAATTATAGGGTTTAAAATGATCCTTTTATAGAGAATTAGATAGTCTTCCTAAGCAGGCCTTTTATTTAGTAGGTAACATTAATGAAGCTACTGCGAAGGCTACGGACTTAGAAATGGAGAACAACTTGAAGAAATGATCTTAAGTCTTTGTGTCTTGACCCGAAATCGAATTGTTTGGGATTCAGAAGTGAAAGAAATCATTTTATCTACTAATAGTGGGCAAATTGGTGGATTACCTAATCACGTGCTTATTGCCATAGCCGTTGATAGAACCGCAAGAAGGTGAGACGAGATGTGTGAACGTGTGAGGATATTTAGAGTGTTTGAGCGAAACACGAGGGACGTGAGGATATTGTTTTTCAGTCCACTAACAAATGTTTGCTGGTACAATCATGTTAGATCAAAACAACACACCAGCCCCTCCCGAGACAGAGCTTAAGTTTCAAATGCAAGTCATGACGCAAATGATGAAGACGATGACTTTTGTGATGGGGAACGTGTGTGAAAGACTTGATAGGGTGGAGAAACATGGTAATAAGGCTGGTACAAGCACCCAAGACATGAGGAAGGTTAGGGCTGAACCGAAAGCAAACAACGGTAGTAGGGCCGAATGTCCAAGATGGGCTGATTATGAGGATTTTGAGGAGGATGTGGATGATACTAGTGATGGTAGTTTTGAGGATGAGGCCATAGACTATCGAGAATGTTTTTGATACGGTTCAGCCTTGTTTTGGCGTAAAAGTTTCTACCGTTTAGTTTTACGCAATTGATCACAACTTCAAATCCAACCGTTGGATCCATCTGAAACTTTACCAGAAGATTCCAAAGGTATTTTTCTATGTTGGGGTAAAGTTTCAGGTGAATCCACGTTTGGGAAGGACTTGCAATATAGGTCAGAACAGGCTATACGAATTATATTATTTACTTCCTTTTGACTTGTGGACTTCCTATTTGGTCAGGATCCTTTTTCTACAAGGATGTGGGATCTTGTTATGAGAATTTTCTAGTTCCACAAGGATCCTTAATGAGCTGCAATATAATCTCCAAGTGTGGCAATGATTCATTAATGTTTCAGAATCCTTTTCTTATAAGGATTCCTTATTCATCCTAGCTACACAAGGAAAGAAGGGTTGGTCATATTTAATGACAAATCAGTTATTTTTATTATTTTCTTTCATGTTTGGGCTTAATTAGAACTTTATTTTGAGCTAGGATCTAAGGCTTGTTTGGATCAGATTATGTGATGCGAACCTCGTGATCATGTGGTCATGCAACCCACAATCAAGATTGAGATCTGATCCCGGAAAGCCGAAATAGGTCTTATAGGAGTGTGACACAATGGAAACCTGCCCCAAGGCACCAACACTATTGGATTGAGTAGAATGACGCCACGAAGCCAATTAATCTTCGATAAGTCAGATTCAGTTCTTTCAAGAACTGAAGAATGCAAGAATCACTCTCACACGTTAAAACTGAAAAATTCAGAAGTAATTATCATCCAAGCTGCCGACATTTTGGCTTACATGAGTTTAAATAGTTCTTGAAAAGTTAACCCTAAAACTGACCCAAAACCCTAAACTAAAAAGCCCATAACCTGATCCAAACAAGCCTTGGATCCTAGCTTAAAACAAAGTTTTAATTAAGCCCAAACATGAAAGAAAATAGCTAATTTGTCATTAAATATCACTAGCTTTTCTTTCCTTGCATAGCTAGGATGAATGAGGAATCCTTATAAGAAAAGAATTCTGAAACATTAAGGAATCCTTGCCACACTTGGAGATTATACTGCAGCTCATTAAAGATCCTAGTGGAACTAGGAAATTCCCAAAACCAACTGCCACATCCTTTTAGGAAAAGAATCCTAACCAAATAGGAAGTCCACAAGTCAAAAGGAAATAAATAACAAAATTCGTACAGCCTCTGTTGACCCGTGTTTCGATGCCTTTCCGAACATTGATTGACCTGAAATTTTATACCTAGGTAGGAAAACATCTCAGGAGACGGCACGTAAAATTTCAGATCGATCCAACGGTCGGACTGAGAATTATGACTATTGCCGTAAAACTGGATAGTTGCACATTTTACGTCAAAATCCGAATTTGACCTTTCCTGGATCGTATCAGGCTGTAGCTAACAAAATAAAATAATAAAAATAACTAATTTATCATTAAATACCACCAGCCCTTCTTTTCTTGTGTAGCTAAGATGAATAAGGAATCCTTATAAGAAAAGGATTCTGAAACATTAATGAATTTGTGCCACACTTGGAGATTATATTGCAGCTCATTAAAGATCCTTGTGGAACTAGGAAATTCCCATAACCAGCTGCCACATCTTGTAGGAAAAGAATCCTAACCAAATAGGAAGTCCACAAGTCAAATGGAAGTAAATAACAAAATTCATATAGCGTCTTTTTACGCCAAAATCCGAATCTGACCTTACTTGGGTCGTATCACAAGGCTGAACCGTATCATTCCCTCCCTCTTCAAGAAGATTTGCCCTCGAATCTTGAATAGGATTAATAGCGACTTTAGTAGCCTCTTGTTTAAGCCTTCGGAATTCCTTTATTGCTAACACCTTTCTCCAACAACACTGTATAGAGGTAGTGACTGACAAGAATTTCAAATAAGCACGCCGTACTAACCACTTGCGTACATAATTTTCAATGATAACCACAGCGGCTCTCCTCCATCTTTCATTCTTTTGGCGTTGTACCTCCTTTTCCCATGAAGCTTGAAGATCATAGAATAATCTTCTTCTACACTTATCAACTTCTCGTTCTAAAACCCCCAAACCATGGCCTAGTTTTTCGCATCGTTGATCAACAATCCTTCTCTGTTCCCTCTCCCTTGGTGAATACATGACACAAATAGGGAAAAGAAGAAGAAGAAGAAGAAGATGAAGACAAGAATAGAGTTTAAACAGGAAGAACAATGATTTAAGCTCAAGATTGCGAATCTGACTTTTGTTTGGACTAGAACTTATCGAAAAACAAACAAATGTGAAAGTAATGAAAATGACTCAAACAACAGCCAAATATCAAAATATGATGATAGTATAATGGCAGGAACAAAATCAACAGAAACAAAACAAATTTTGAAAGACAACACCAAACAACATTCGTTGGGTCGGGGTTTTCCGTGTCCAATAGTGCTGGTGCCTTGGTACAAATTATCTTTGTGTCACACTCCTATCAAACCTGATTTACTTGGCTTTCCGGAAATTGGTGTCTTTGTGTGGTGGTTGCGTAACCACGTGATCAAGAGGTTTGCATCATTTGGTATCAGAGCTTGGCTCTATTAACCAGGTTATATCCTTCTGAAATTTTTATTTCTTGTTGTTTCCGCACAAAATTCCTTAGTGTCCAATTTCTTCTTCTCCTTGATTTTGCAGCATATAAATTTTTTTTAGTTATATCAGTAGCATAAAAAAAAGAAAAAACAAATCATTGAAAAAGACGTTTATTGGTTTCTGCCGCAGAAAACTAAACAAGGGACAATTGGACCAAATCAACTAGGAATTAGCTCAAATTTGATACTACGATTTATGGGGTCCTAATCGCACCAATTGTTATTTTTGGGGTCAATTGGATATCGTTTTCTTTGGTTTTCAATTTCGGGTCTAACCAGGTCTGATTCATAACGTTTTTGCGTCAGTATATCAAACCTTATCATAAATTGTTCAAAATTTATAGGATGTCTATTTGGCTTGATATCACACTATATGTGAAATGTTAGATCAATTGGACATCATTTACTTTACGTTCCAGATTCGGACTTAACTCGTCGTAAACGAGTCTGTTTGGCGTCAACTTTTAAAATTCTCTTTCTTTCTGTTGTTTTCGTTTCCTGCAGTATATCTTCAACATATCCAACATATTTGGGTGTTGTTTCATCATTTTGCATATTTCGTTTCTGTTTTTATTCGAGTCTTCAGCTTTGTTCATATTTCGGATAGATTCGCTTGCTACTCACAAGACTATCATCATAGTTTTGTTTTTGCTTGTTTTCTGGTTTTTATTGCTTTTTGAGTCATATATACATATTTGGATTGGCTCCTAAGTTGGTTCTACTTGGTGTTGGTTTCAGTTTTGCAAAAACCGCAAGAAGGTGAGACGAGAGGTGTGAGGATATTAAGAGTGTTTGAGCGAAACACGAATGATGTGAGGATTTTTTTTTACCACTAACTAATTTTGCAGGTACTATCATGTTGGAGCAAAACAACACACCACCCCCTCCCGATGTAGAACTTAAATTCCAAATACAAGTCATGACGAAGATGATGAAAAGAATGAATTTCATGATGGGGAGTGTGTGTGAAAAACTTGAGAAAGTGGGCTGAACATGGTAACGTGGCTAGAACATGTACCCAACACTTCTTGTTTGCCGCACTTTGTATGTGTGTGTTGGTGAGATAATCTGATGCGAACCTCGTGATCACATGGTCACGCAACCCACAATCAAGATTGAGATATGATCCCGAAAAGCCGAAATAGGTTTGATAGGAGTGTGACACAATGAAAATGTGCCCTAAGGCACCAACACTATTGGATTGAGTAGAATGACGCCACGAAGCCAGTTAATTTTCGATAAGTCAGATTCAGTTCGTTCAAGAACTGAAGAAGGCAAGAATCACTCTCACACGTTAAAACTGAAAAATTCAGAAGTAATTATCATCAAAGCGGCCGAAATTTTGGCTTACATGAGTTTAAATAGTTCTTGAAAAATTAACCCTAATGGACCCCTTATGTGGACTTATATGAGGTCCACTCAAAACTGATCCAAAACCCTAAACTGAAAAGCCCATAACATAATACAAACAAGCCTTGGATCCTAACTGAAAACAAAGTATTAATTAAGCCCAAACAAGCCTTGGGCTGTAGCTAACAAAATAAAAGAAAGCCCCTAATATTAAATCCATGTTTTGTCATGAGAAGAAGAGAAGGAAGTAAAATATTACAGAACTGATTCAAGGCTTATTTATAGCCTTCCATGCAGCCCGTTAATCCTAGAAACAAAAGGAAAACAACCAGTTTACATCCCTTATTTGCTTTAGAAACGGAAAGTCTATTCTTTTTCTCTATTTGCAGTCCAACTCCCTCATGGAGTTGTTTCACCATCTTTGCCTTCTTTTCACTATCTAAACTTACCCTTTCTTAAAAAGGCAAAGGAATTAAGTCCATAGGAGTTAGTGGATTAAAACCATAAATAATTTCAAAAGGAGAAAAACCAGTGGTCGAATGCACAGTTCTATTATAAGCAAACTCAACAAAAGGCAAACATTCTTCCCAACTTTTTAAATTCTTTTGAATTATAGCACGCAAAAGTTGGGATAATATTCTATTCACTACCTCAGTTTGTCCATCTGTTTAAGAATGACATGTTGTCGAAAATAAGAGTTTAGTTCCCAATTTTCCCCATAAGGTCTTCCAAAAGTAGCTAAGGAACTTAACATCACGATCTGACACTATACTCTTAGGAATGCCAAGCAAACGTATAATCTCCCTAAAAAACAAGTCTGCGATATGAGATGCATCATCTGTTTTATTGCATGCAATGAAATGCGTCATTTTAGAAAACCTATCAACCACAACAAAAATAGAGTCTTTACCTTTCTTTGACCTAGGTATACCTAAAACAAAGTCCATAGAGATATCTACCCAAGGTTCAGTAGGCACAGGTAATGGTGTATATAGTCCATGTGGTTGTACTCTAGATTTTGCCTTTTTACAAGCAACGCACTGTTCACAAATTCGTTGCACATCTCTTTTCATCTTTGGCCAATAGAAATGCTCATGCAATACATCCAAGGTTTTCGCAACCCCAAAGTGACCCATTAAACCACCCCCATGTGCTTCACGAAGAAGCAATTCACGCAAAGAACTAGCAGGAACACACAATCCATTCTCTTTGAACAAAAAACCATCCATCAAATAAAACTTACCAGAAGCCGAATGTCCACATGCATTATAAATCTTGGCAAAGTCAGAATCATTATCATACAATTCCTTCACATATTCGAAGCCTAGCAATCTAGTATTCATGGTGTGTAAAAGAACATCCCTGCGCGAAAGTGCATCAGCTACGATGTTCTCTTTGCCTTGCTTATACTTGATTACGTAAGGAAAGTTTTCAATGAATTCAACCCATTTTGCATGTCTCCTATTCAACTTACCTTGTCCATTTAGATGTTTCAAGGACTCATGATCCGAATGGATTACAAACTCTTTTGCCCACAAGTAATGCTGCCATGTCTCAAGTGCTCTTACCAATGCATAGAGTTTTTTAGAGAACCATGGAAGGGAGATTATCTCACCAACACACACACACAAAGTGCGGCAAACAAGAAGTTTTATTAATCTGAATTGTCTAGCCATACATGTCTGCTTATGCCCTTATTTATAGTGACTCCAAACTAAAATAAACTCTAATGGACCCCTTATGTGGACTTATATGATGCCCACTTCCAATTAAACCCAAATAATATAAATAAACCCTAAACTAAGAAGAAAATAATAATAACAATAATAAATCCGAAATTAATATCCTAAATATGCTAGAATCAGATTTGTCACCATTAAGAAGTCCCAAATAGACTAGGAAATCTGATCTGAAGGTAGAATTTATTCTGAAGTCTTCTTTCCTTGTTGTAGCTAGGTTAAATAAGGAATCTTTGTAAGAAAAGGATTTTGAAACATTTTTGAATCCTGCTACTCTTGGAAACTATATTGCAGCCCATTGAAGATCCTTGTGGAGCTAGGAGATTCCCAAAAAAATATGCCACATCCTTTTTAGAAAAGAATCCTAGACAAATAGGAAGTCCACAAGTCAAAAGGAAGTAAATAACAAAATTTGTGCACCTCTGTTGACCTGTATTGCGATGCCTTACCGAACTCCGATTGAGCTGAAATGTTAACCCAAGGTAGCACAACATGTCAAGACACTTCACGTAAAATTTCAGCTCGATCCAACAGTCGGATTGAGAATTATGACTGTTGCCGTAAAACTGGATAGTTGCACGTTTTACATCAAAATCCGAATTTGACCTTTCCTGGATCGTATCATTCCCTCTCTCTTCAAGATGATTCGTCCTCGAATCACCAACAAGTTGAATGGACAATTCCTTAGCCTCATTTTGAAGCCTTTGGAGTTCTTTTCTTGCCAACAATCATCGCCAACATCTTTGGATGAAAGTAGCAGCTGTTCTATTTTTTTTCTCCTCTCTTTCTGAAGCTTGCTGCGCATTGACTGCTACCGTTAACACATCAAGTTCTTGCTTCATCTCCCCTAGAATACGAGATAGTCTATTGGATTTGTTTTTTTAGAACACTAATCTATTTATTTCTCTCCCTTTGGTACCATCTCTCCTTTTGAATCCTCTTTTCCTTTTGCCATAACACCTTATCAAAGTACATGAAATCCCTTCGGTTTCTAGGCTGCCGAATACCTTCTCGATAGCCTATGATCTCATCCTTAAAACCACCATCACCATTATCATCAACGCCCTCCTCAAAATCCTCATAATCAGCCCACCTTGTCCTTTCGGCCCTACTCTCATTGTTTGATTTCGATTCAGCCTCAACCTTTCTCATGTTTTGGGTACATTTTCCAGCCACCTTACCTTGTTTTCCCACCTTCTCAAGTCTTTCACACACATTCCCCATCAAGACTCCTGGATTCTTTTTTTAGAACACTAATGATGCGAACCTCGTGATCACGTGGTCACGCAACCCACACGCAAAGACACCAATTCCCGGCAAGCCAAGTAAATCAGGTATGATAGGAGTGTGACACAAAGATAACTTGTACCTAGGCACCAGCACTATTGAAAACGGAGACCCCCACCCAACGAATATTGATTCGCGAACGAGAAGTATAAGGATGACGCCACGAAGACAGTTGTTCTTCGATAAGTCGTTTTTCAGTTCTTTAGAGAACCATGGAAGGGAGATTATCACACCTACACACACACACACACAAAGTGCGGCAAATAAGAAGTTTTATTAATCTGAATTGTCTAACTTACATGTCTGGGTATGCCTTTATTTATACTAACTCTAGACTTAAATAAACCCTAATGTACCCCCCTTGGGTGGACTTATATTAAGCCCACTTACAATTGACCCAAATAAGTAATAATAACCCAAAGAGTAAGAAGAAAATAATAAAAATCTGAAAATTACCATCCTAATCTGAATTGTCTAACTTAGATGTCTGGTTATGCCTTTATTTATACTAACTCTAGACTTAAATAAACCCTAATGTACCCCCCCTTGGGTGGACTTATATTAAGCCCACTTACAATTGACCCTAATAAGTAATAATAACCCAAAGACTAAGAAGAAAATAATAAAAATCTGAAAATTACCATCCTAAATATGCTAGAATCAGATTTGTCACCATTAAAAAGTCCCAAATAGACTAGGAAATCTGATCTGAAGGTAGAATTTATTCTGAAGTCTTCTTTTCTTTTTGTAGCTAGGATGAATAAGGAATCCTTGTAAGAAAAGGATTCTGAAATAATTATGAATCCTTGCCACACTTGGAAACTATGTTGCAGCCCATTAAAGATCTTTGGAGAATTAGGAGATTCCCAAATAAGCTGCCACATCCTTTAAGAAAAAGAATCCTAGCCAAATAGGAAGTCCACCAGTCAAAAGGAAGTAAATAACAAAATTCATATAGTCTCTATTGACCCGTGTTTCGATGCCTTTCCAAACTCCGATTGACCCAAAATTTTAACTTAAGGTAGGACACCATGTCATGAGACTCCACGTAAAATGTCAGCCCAATCCAACGGTCGGATTGAGAATTATGACTGTTGCCGTAAAAGTGGATAGATGCACTTCTTACGTCAAATCCGAATTTGACCTTTCCTGAATCGTATCAACTAATCTCTTTATTTCTCTCCATTTGATACCACCTCTCCTTTTGAATCCTCCTTTTCTTTTGTCATAACGCCTGATATGAATATATGAAATCCCTTTGGTTTTTAGGCTGCCAAAAACCTTCTCGATGGCCTATGATCTCATCCTTAAAACCGCCATCACCAATATCATCAACGTCCTCCTCAAAATCCTCATAATCAGCCCACCTTGGCCTTTCAGCCCCACTGCCATTGTTAGATTTGTGTTGAGCCCCAACTTTTCTCACGTCTTGGGTACATGTTCCAGCCACGTTACCATGTTTTCCCACCTTCTCAAGTCTGTCACACACGTTCCCCGTCATGAAATTCATTCTTTGCATAATCTTCGTCATGGCATGCATTTGGAATTTAAGTTCTACATCGGGAGGGGGTGGTGTGTTGTTTTGCGCTGACATGATAGTACCTGTAAAAATTGGTTAGTGGTAAAAAAAATCCTCACATCCCTCGTGTTACACTCAAACACTCTTAATATCCTCACATGCTCACACCTCTCGTCTCACCTTCTTACAGTTCTTACAGAACTCAAACTAATACCAAGTAGAACCAACCTGGTAGCGCAATCCAAATAAAAACCAGAAAACAAGCAAAACAAAACTGCGATGATAGTCTCGCGAGTATCAAGTGAATCTATCCATATTATGAACAAAACTTAAGACTCGAATAAAAACAAAAGGAAATATGCAAAGTTGATGAAACAACATCCAAATATGTTGGATATGTTGAAAATATACTGCAAGAAATGAAAACAACAAAAAGAAAGCGAAATTCAAAAGTTGACGCAAAACAGACTCGTTTACGACGAGTTAAGTCTGAATCTGGAACCTAAAGTGAATGATATCTAATTGAGCTAAAATTTCAGATATAGTGCGATATCAACCCAAATAGAAAGAATATAAATTTTGAGCAATTTGCGATAAGGTTTGATATACTGACACAAAAACGGTAAGAATCAGACCTAATTAGACCTGAAATTGAAAACCAAAGCAAAAGATATCCAATTAACCCCAAACTTAATATGTGAAGTGATTAGGGCCCCAGTAGTAAGAGTATCAAATTTGAGCTAATTCTGAGTTGATTTGGTCCACTTTTCCCTTGTTTAGTTTTCTGCGGCAGAAACCAATAAATGTCTCTTTGAACGATTTTTTTTTATGCTACTGATATATTTTGGACAGTAACCAAATGAAATAACTATTTTTTTTATATGCTACAAAATCGAGGAGAAGAAATTGGACACTAAGGAATTTTTGCGGAAACAACAAGAAAAGAAAATTTCAGAAGGATATAACCTGATTAATGGAGCCAAGCTCTGATACCAAATGATACGAACCTCATGATCACGTGCTCACACAACCCACACGCAAAGACACCAATTCTCAGAAAGCCATGTAAATCAGGTTTGATAGGAGTATGACACAAAGATAACTTGTACCTAGGCACCAACACTATTGGAAACGGAGACCCCCACCCAACGAATATTGATTCACGAAGAAACACTATTTTCTCCATACAAAAGGCACTCTTTTTAAGATTAGCATATAATTTCTCATTACGCAACACGCTAAGTACATTACGCAAATGATCAAGCTGCTCAGTTAAGTTCTTGCTATAGATCAGAAAGTCATCAAAATACACAACCACAAACTTGCCTATGAATGCACGGAATACATGATTCATTAAACGCATAAATGTACTAGGTGCATTTGTAAGTCCAAAAGGAATACTAACCATTCATACAAACCATGCTTCGTCTTAAATGTTGTTTTCCACTCATCACCTTCTTTCATCCTAATCTGACGGTACCCACTTTTCAAGTCAATTTTAGAGAAAATACAGGATCCATGTAGCTTATCTAACATGTCATCAAGCCTAGGAATGGGGTGTCTATACTTTACTGTTATGTTGTTGATGGCTCGCCAATCAACACACATCCTCCATGTTCCATCCTTATGCACAAGTAGCACCGGTACAACACACGGGCTCATACTCTCACTAATGTATCCCTTTTCCATCAGCTCATCAACTTGCCTTTGATGCTCTCTTGTCTCCTTGGGATTGCTTCTATAGGCTGGTCGGTTAGGAATTGAAGTTCCGGGTACAAAATCAATCTGATGCTCTATCCCTCTCAATGGTGGTTATGCGAACCTCGTGATCACGTGGTCATGCAACCCACAATCAAGATTGAGATCTAATCCTGGAAAGCCGAAATAGGTCTCATAGGAGTGTGATACAATGAAAACCTGCCCCAAGGCACCAACACTATTAGATTGAGTAGAATGATGCCACGAAGCCAGTGAATCTTCGATAAGTCAGATTCAGTTCGTTCAAGAACTGAACAATACAAGAATCACTCTCACACGTTAAAACTGAAAAATTCAGAAGTAATAATCGTCAAAGCTACTGAAATTTTGGCTTACATGAGTTTAAATAGTTCTTGAAAAATTAACCCTAATGGACCCCTTATGTGGACTTATATGAGGTCCACTCAAAACTGACCCAAAACCCTAAACTGAAAAGCCCATAACTTAATCCAAACAAGCCTTGGATCCTAACTGAAAACAAAGTATTAATTAAGCCCAAACAAGCCTTGGGCTGTAGCTAACAAAATAAAATAAAGCCCCTAATATTAAATCCATGTTCTGCCATGAGAGGAAGAGAAGGAAGTAAAATATTACAGAACTGATTCAAGGCTTATTTATATAGCCTTCCATGCAGCCCCTTAATCCTAGAAACAAAAGGAAAAGGTAGCCACCCATGTTGTTTCCACGTTGTAGGAGGATTCTTTTGTTTCCTTTGTTGTCCTCACCTCATGGCCCAAATAAGGTTGTGTTGGACCCCTCTTGCACATGGATAAGATGTACTGGGGTCTCCTTTTGATACTCTAATGGACCTTTCAATTCTGACTTGGTTGGAACATTCAAAACCAATGCATTCAATGCCTTTGTCTTGGACCAAGTCATTGGACCATTTGGAACATGTAATGGGTCTTTGCTGGTGTTTCTGGGCTGGTCCACATCATCCCCTCTCTCCTCGAAAGGATTCTACCTCGAATCAAAATCTTTGTCAAACAATGTAAGATCAGCAACATTAAAGGTAGCACTAACACCATACTTACCTGGAAGGTCAATTTTGTATGCATTGTCATTGATTCTCTTTAAAACTTGAAATGGACCATCACCATGAGGTTGTAATTTTGATTTCCTTTGGTTAGGAAATCATCCTTATGCATGTGCACCGAAACCCAATCACCGGGTTGGAAAACAACCTGTTTACGTCCCTTATTTGTTTTAGAAGCGTAAAGTCTGTTCTTTTTCTCTATTTGCAATTGAACTCCCTCATAGAGTTGTCTCACCATCTTTGCCTTCTTTTCACCATCTAAACTTACCCTTTCTTCAAAAGGAAAAGGAATTAAGTCCATAGGAGTTAGTGGATTAAAACCATAAACAATTTCAAAAGGAGAAAAACCAGTGGTCGAATGGACAGTTCTATTATAAGCAAACTCAACAAAAGGCAAACATTCTTCCCAACTTTTTAAATTCTTTTCAATTATAGCACGCAAAAGTTGGGATAATGTTCTATTCACTACCTCAGTTTGTCCATCTGTTTGAGGATGACATGTTGTCGAAAATAAGAGTTTAGTTCCCAACTTTCCCCATAAGGTCTTCCAAAAGTAGTTAAGGAACTTAACATCATGATCTGACACTATACTCTTAGGAATGCCATGCAAACGTACAATCTCCCTAAAGAACAAGTCTGCGATATGAGAATGCATCATCCGTTTTATTGCATGCAATGAAATGCGCCATTTTAGAAAACCTATCAACCACAACAAAAATACAGTCTCTACCTTTCTTTGACCTGGTAAACCTAAAACAAAGTCCATATAGATATCTACCCAAGGTTCAATAGGCACAGGTAATGGTGTATATAGTCCATGCGGTTGTGATGTGAACCTCATGATCACGTGGTCACGCAACCCACACGCAAAGACACCAAATTCCCGGAAAGCCAAGTAAATCAGGTTTGATAGGAGTGTGACACAAAGATAACTTGTACCTAGGCACCATCACTATTGGAAACGGAAAACCCCCACCCAACGAATATTGATTCGCGAACGAGAAGTATAAGGATGATGCCACGAAGACAGTTGTTCTTTGATAAGTTGTTTTTCAGTTCTTTAGAGAACCATGGAAGAGAGATTATCTCACCAACACACACACAAAATGCGGCAAACAAGAAGTTTTATTAATCTGAATTATCTAGCCTTACATGTCTGCTTATGCCCTTATTTATAGTAACTCCAAACTAAAATAAACCCTAATGGACCCCTTATGTGGACTTATATGATGCCCACTTACAATTAAACTCAAATAATATAAATAAACCCTAAACTAAGAAGAAAATAACAGTAACAATAGTAAATCCAAAATTAATATCCTAAATATGCTAGAATCAGATTTGTCACCATTAAGATGTCCCAAATAGACTAGGAAATCTGATCTGAAGGTAGAATTTATTCTGAAGTCTTCTTTCTTTTTTGTAGCTAGGATGAATAAGGAATCCTTGTAAGAAAACGATTTTGTAGCCCATTAAAGATCTTTGGAGAATTAGGAGATTCCCAAATAAGCTGCCACATCCTTTAAGGAAAAGAATCCTAGCCAAATAGGAAGTCCACCAGTCAAAAGGAAGTAAATAACAAAATTCGTACAGCCTCTGTTAACCCGTGTTTCGATGCCTTTTTGAACTCTGATTGATCTGAAATTTTAACCCAAGGTAGGACACCATGTCAGGAGACTCCACATAAAATTTAGCCTGATCCAACGGTCGGATTGAGAATTATGACTGTTGCCGTAAAACTGGATAGATGCACTTCTTACGTCAAAATCTGAATTTGACCTTTCCTGAATCGTATCAGGTTGTATCCTAGATTTTGCCTTTGTACAAGCAATGCACTGTTCATAAATTCGTTGCACATCTCTTTTCATCTTTGGCTGATAGAAATGCTCATGCAATACATCCAAGGTTTTTGTAACCCCAAAGTGATCCATTAAACCACCCCCATGTGCTTCACGAAGAAGCAATTCACGCAAAGAACTAGCAGGAACACACAATCCATTCTCTTTGAACAAATAACCATCCATCAAATAAAACTTACCGGAAGCTGAATGTCCACATGCATTATAAATCTCGGCAAAGTCAGAATCATTATCATACAATTCCTTCACATATTCGAAGCCTAGCAATCTAGTATTCTTGGTGTGTAAAAGAACATGCCTGCGCGAAAGTGCATCAGCTACGATGTTCTCTTTGCCTTGCTTATACTTGATTACGTAAGGAAAGGTTTCAATGAATTCAACCCATTTTGCATGTCTCCTATTCAACTTACCTTGTCCTTTCATATGTTTCAAGGACTCATGATCGGAATCGATAACGAACTCTTTTGGCCACAAGTAATGCTGTCATGTCTCAAGTGCTTTTACCAATGCATAGAGAGTTCTTTGTCTTAAAGTGGGATAGTTCAAGGTCGCTCCACTTAACTTCTCACTAAAATTCGCAATAGGTCTCCGATCCTGGATCAAAACAGCACATATTCCCATTCCAGACGCATCCCATTCTATTTCAAATGCTTTCGTAAAGTCAGGTAAAGCCAAAACAGGTGCAGAACATAATTTCTCTTTCAAAAGAATAAAAGCCAATTCTTGTTCCTCCCCCTATTTAAACCCAACTGACTTTTTAACAACTTCACCCCCCTATTTAAACCCAACTGACTTTTTAACAACTTCATTCAAGCGTGCAGCTATTGTACTTAAATCTTTCACAAAACGCCTGTAAAAACTAGCTAACCCATGAAAACTCCTTACCTCATTTACCAATTTGGGTGTAGGCCAATCCCGAATGGCCTTAACTTTCTCCTCATCCATCTCGATACCCTGTGTAGTTACAACATAGCCAAGAAACACAATTTTCTCCATGCAAAAGGCACACTTTTTAAGATTAGCATACAATTTCTCACTACGCAACACACTAAGTACATCAGGCAAATGATCAAGATGCTTAGTTAAGTTCTTGCTATAGATCAGAATGTCATCAAAATACACAACCACAAACTTATTTATGAATGCATGCAATACATGATTCATTAAACGCATAAACGTACTAGGTGCATTTGTAAGTCCAAACGGCATTACTAACGGTTCATATAAACCATGCTTAGTTTAAATGTTGTTTTCCACTCATCACCTTTTTTCATCCTAATCTGATGGTACCCACTTTTCAAGTCAATTTTAGAGAAAATACAGGATCCATGTAACTCATCTAACATGTCATCAAGCCTAGGAATGGGGTGTCTATACTTTACCGTTATGTTGTTGATGGCTCGGCAATCAACACACATCCTCCATGTTTCATCCTTCTTAGGCACAAGTAGCACGGGTACAGCACACGGGCTCATACTTTCACAAATGTAGCCCTTTTCCATCAGCTCATTAACTTGCCTTTGAAGCTCCTTCGTCTCCTCGGGATTGCTTCTATAGGCTAGTTGGTTAGGAATTGACTTGAATTGGCTTTTGTTCTTTTGAAAGAGAAATTATGTTCTGCACCTGTTTTGGCTTTACCTGACTTTACGAGCATTTGAAATAGAATGCGATGCGTCTGGAATGGGAATAGGTGCTGTTTTGATGCAGGATCAGAGACCTATTGTGTATTTCAGTGAGAAGTTAAGTGGAGTGAGTGACCTTGAACTATCCCACTTACGACAAAGAACTCTATGCATTGGTAAGAGCACTTGAGACATGGCAGCATTACTTGTGGGCAAAAGAGTTCGTAATCCATTCGGATCATGAGTCCTTGAAACATCTGAAAGGACAAGGTAAGTTGAATAGGAGACATGCAAAATGGGTTGAATTCATTGAAAACTTTCCTTACGTAATCAAGTATAAGCAAGGCAAAGAGAACATCGTAGCTGATGCACTTTCGCGCAGGGATGTTCTTTTACACACCATGAATACTAGATTGCTAGGCTTCGAATATGTGAAGGAATTGTATGATAATGATTCTGACTTTGCCGAGATTTATAATACATGTGGACATTCGGCTTCTGGTAAGTTTTATTTGATGGATGGTTTTTTATTCAAAGAGAATGGATTGTGTGTTCCTGATAGTTCTTTGCGTGAATTGCTTGTTCGTGAAGCACATGGGGGCGGTTTAATGGGTCACTTTGGGGTTGCAAAAACCTTGGATGTATTGCATGAGCATTTCTATTGGCCAAAGATGAAAAGAGATGTGCAATGAATTTGTGAACAGTGCATTGCTTGTAGAAAGGCAAAATCTAGAGTACAACCACATGGACTATATACACCATTACCTGTGCCTACTGAACCTTGGGTAGATATCTCTATGGACTTTGTTTTAGGTTTATCTAGGTCAAATAAAGGTAGAGACTCTATTTTTGTTGTGGTTGATAAGTTTTCTAAAATGGCGCATTTCATTGCATGCCATAAAAAAGATGATGCATCTCATATCACAGACTTGTTCTTTAGGGAGATTGTACGTTTGCATGGCATTCCTAAGAGTATAGTATCAGATTGTGATGTTAAGTTCCTTAGCTATTTTTGGAAGACCTTATAGGGAAAGTTGGGAACTAAACTCTTATTTTCGACAACATGTCATCCTCAAATAGATGGACAAACTGATGTAGTGAATAGAACATTATCCCAACTTTTGCGTGCTATAATTCAAAAGAATTTAAAAAGTTGGGAAGAATGTTTGCCTTTTGTTGAGTTTGCTTATGATAGAACTGTGCATTCGACCACTGGTTTTTCTCCTTTTGAAATTGTTTATGGTTTTAATCCACTAACTCCTATGGACTTAATTCCTTGGCCTTTTGAAGAAAGGGTAAGTTTAGATGGTGAAAAGAAGGCAAAGATGGTGAGACAACTCCATGAGGGAGTTCGGCTGCAAATAGAGAAAAAGAACAGACTTTACGCTTCTAAAGCAAATAAGGGATGTAAACTGGTTGTTTTCCAACCCGGTGATTGGGTTTGAGTGTACATGCGTAAGGAACGATTTCCTAACCTAAGAAAATCAAAATTACAGCCTCGTGGTGACAGTCCATTTCAGGTTTTAGAGAGAATCAATGACAACGCATATAAAATTGACCTTCCAGGTGAGTATGATGTTAGTGCTACGTTTAATGTTGCAGTCTTACGTTGCTGGACACATATTTTGATTCGAGGTCGAATCCTTTCGAGGAGAGAGGGGATGATGTGGACCAGCCCAGAAACACCAACAAGGACCCATTACATGTTCCAAATGGTCTAATGACTCGGTCCAAGACAAAGGCATTGAAAGAGGCATTGAATGTATTGGTTTTTAACATTTCAATCAAGTCAGAATTGAAAGGTCCATCAGAGTATCAAGAGGAGACCCCTAGTACATCTTATCCATATGCAAGAGGGGTCCAATACAACCTTATTTGGGCCATGAGGTGAGGATAGCAAAGGAAACCAAAAACTCCTACTACAACGTGGAAACAACATGGGTGACTACCTTTTCCTTTTGTTTCTAGGATTAAGGGGCTGCATGGAAGGCTATAAATAAGCCTTGAATCAGTTCTGTAATATTTTACTTCCTTCTCTTCTCATGGCAGAACATGGATTTAATATTAGGGGCTTTATTTTATTTTGTTAGCTACAACCCAAGGCTTGCTTGGGCTTAATTAATACTTTGTTTTCAGTTAAGATCCAAGGCTTGTTTGGATTAAGTCAGCTTTTCAGTTTAGGGTTTTGGGTAAGTTTTAAGACCTTATATAAGTCCATATAAGGGGTCCATTAGGGTTAATATTTCAAGAACTATTTAAACTCATTTAAGCCAGAATTTCAACAGCTTTTAATGATTATTACTTCTGAATTTTTCAGTTTTAACGTGTGAGAGTGATTCTTGCATTCTTCAGTTCTTGAACGAACTGAATTTGACTTATCGAAGATTAACTGGCTTTGTGGCGTCATTCTACTGATTCCAATAGTGTTGGTGCCTTGGGACTGGTTTCCATCGTGTCACACTCTTATCAGATCTATTTACGATTTCCGGGATCAGATCCCAATCTTGATTGTGGGTTGCGTGACCACGTGCTCACGAGGTTCGCATCAGTTGGTATCGGAGCTAGGCCCCGAAACAAGGTCATATCCTTATGTTATTTTCATTTTTTTAGTGCTCCTTTAAGTTTTTCAGTGTTTGTGTTTATCTTCTTGTTCGTTGTGTCTGCGTCATCTAAGCATAAAAAACAACAACAAAAAGGGGGTTATGACGTGAACCTCGTGATCACATGATCACGCAAAGACACTAATTCTCGGAAAGCCAAGTAAATCAGGTTTGATGGGAGTGTGACACAAAGATAACCTGTACTTAGGGACCAGCACTATTGGAAACAGAGACCCCCACCCAACGAATATTGATTCGCGAGAAGTATAAGGATGACGCCACGAAGACAGTTCTTCGATAAGTCGTTTTTCAGTTCTTTAGAGAACCATGGAAGGGAGATTATCTCACCAACACACACACACAAAGTGCGGCAAACAAGAAGTTTTATTAATTTGAATTGTCTTCCTTACATGTCTGGTTATGCCTTTATTTATACTAACTCTAGACTTAAATAAACCCTAATGGACCCCCCTTAGATGGACTTATATGAAGCCCACTTACAATTGACCCAAATAAGTAATAATAACCCAAAGACTAAGAAGAAAATAATAAAAATCCAAAAATTACCATCCTAAATATGCTAGAATCAGATTTTTCACCATTAAGAAGTCCAAAATAGACTAGAAAATCTGATCTGAAGGTAGAATTTATTCTGAAGTCTTCTTTCCTTTTTGTAGCTAGGATGAATAAGGAATTCTTGTAAGAAAAGGATTTTGTAGCCCATTAAAGATCTTTGTAGAATTAGTAGATTTCCAAAATAAGTTGCCACATCCTTTTAAAAAAAGAATCATAGCCAAATAGGAAGTCCACAAGTCAAAAGGAAGTAAATAACAAAATTCATACAGCCTCTGTTGACCCGTATTGAGTTGCCTTTGTAAAATTTGATTGACCTAAAATTTTAACCCAAGGTAGGATAATATGTTAGGAGACTCCACGTAAACCTTCAGCCCGATCCAACGGTCGGATTGAGAAATATGACTATTTTTGTAAAACTGGATAGTTGCACTTTTTACGTCACATTCCGAATTTGACCTTACCTGGATCATATTACGTTATGTTTCATCTTCTTACTTTATATTCTATCTATTGGGGGCAAGATCACATCATATATCCAATTTGAACATATTCTGATATCGTTTGCTTGATGTTTTAATTCGAAGTTCAATTCTGCTGCAGAAACACTACTCTTAGTGAACCATAAAAAAATCACCTCAGAATAACTTTCAACTTCATATTATGTCTATTGGGAGTGCGATCGCAACATATATTAAATTTGAGCTTATTTAGGTATCGTTTGATTGAGGTTTTAATTTGACGTTCAATTCGCCTCAGAAACACTACTCTTAGTGAACCATAAGTAAACCACCTTAGAATCAATTGAAACTTCATATTTTGTGTATTTGGGATGAGATCGCACCATATATTAAATTTGGTATTATTTTGATATCGGTTTCTAGAGGTTTAAATTGGAGGTTCAATTCGGCCGTAAATTGATCATACAAGGGGTTTGGATACCTACACATAATATAACGACCTATAAATTGAGTTTTGTTCTTCTTTTAGTATTATAATACTAAATATTGAATTTTAGGTCATTTCGAGATCGTTTGGTCTGGGTTTCAATTCTGTTATGTAAAAATTGCGTAACAAGTTAGATTTGCGTCAAGTTTCTAAACGTGATCCTTACTATTTAGTTTTGTCCAAATCTTTTTGTTTCTATTATATTTGGGTTATCTAGGAGTCAAGTAATTTTTTTCACTAATATTCACTTCTATTTTATTTCGTGTCTTCGTTTCGTCCACAATTCGTATGAATTTGCATTGCTACTCGCGAAATCATAATTGTAGTTTCGTTTTGCTTTGTTTTTAGTATATTTATTATTGATTCTTGAGTAAAAATTATAATTAGAGTGCGCTTCAAAGGCCACTGACTTTGATTTGTTGATTTCGGTTCCTAAAGAACAAAAAAGAAAGCAAGTTGCAAGGTAAAAGACTAGCTGACATTGGCGAAACGTCACACAAAACCTCATCATGATATGTTTTAATGGAAAAAGGTACACAAACTTGCTTTGTCACCAGAATCTCCCCATTCTCATTCAGCCATCGCAAAATATATGGCTTGGGATGTGGAACGATAGTTAAACCCAATTTCTCTACCAAGGTAATTGATGCAACATTAGTGCAACTTCCATTATTAATGATCATCCCACACACCTTATCTTGAATCTGACGTCGAGTATGAAAGATGTTCTCGCGTTGCTCATCACTAACGTCAATTTGTGCATTCAGAACGCGTTGCACAACCAACAAATCTCCTTTCACTTGTTCAAAATCCTCTTCTTGTTCAGCCACTTGTGTCTCATCTTTATCTTCAGTTTCAACCTTGTCTCCACTTATCACCTCTCCATGATCCCCATGCAAAATCATCACCCTTTTATTTGGACATTCCGAAGCAATGTGCCCATGTCCTAAGCAATTGAAGCACTTAATGTCCCGAGACCTCCTAGGACGTTGAGGTTCTGTCACCTTCTCTTTTCCCTTCAAAGAATCAGAACTAGTATTCCCCTTACTAAACTCCACCTTCTCATCCCGTTTAGGTGTGCTCCATGTTCGTGTAGGCGTAGAAATAACCCTTGTCGTGCTTGTCGTTGTTACACTAGTTCGGACACCTACTCGTTTTTGCTGCCTCTCTACTCGAGTTGCAAGTTTTATAACATCCTTAAGGAAGATGTACGACTGTAATTCAACAACATTAGCTATATCCTTCCTCAACCCTCCAAGAAATTTAGCTATTGTTTGCTCTTGGGGTTCCATCAATTCACATCAAATCAGCAGCAACTCAAACTCTTTCACATACTCTTCCACGCTCAAAGATCCTTATCGCAAAGTCTGAAGTCTGATGTATACCTCATGTTTATAGTAATCAGGAACAAATCTCTTCTTCATCACTCTTTTCATAGTTGCCCACGTTGTAATCTCCTCTTCTCCATCCCTTCTCCTCTGAATCTTTAAGTTTTCCCACCATAAAAGAGCGTAATATGTAAACTCAAGTGCTGCCACCTTGCACTTTCTTCAGAATACTCATACCATTCAAAAACCTTTTCAACCTTCTAAATTCACTCCAAGTATTCCTTGGGTGAACTACTTCCTCTAAATGGTGGAATCTTAAGTTTGAGACCACTAGGAGGATTATTATTCTACCTTCTTGGTCTGCCCCTATCGTCGGCCTCATCATCCCCATTTGGATCTTCGTCAGCTTCTATAATATCATTTCATGGCACCCTAAGTGCTTGCCTCTGTTAGGGTTGCAAATTATTTCTTTGCATCATTTGCATAAGGGTGTTCAATTGTTCACGAATTCCAGTTATTTAATCCTGAATCTCAGCATGAGATCGTTGTAAGCCCATAACCTGTGCATGTTCTTAACTCTCTTGGTAAATCTTCTTTATCTCCGGCCATAATTAAGTTTATCAACCTCAATTCCAGCAAACCTTTCTTGTGTTTTTGGCTCTTGCCTTAGATCGCAACTGATGCTCTGATACTAGATGATGTGCCGTGAATGTTTTGAAAATCGATAACAATGAATCTGTGAAAGATGGGTCTGGGTGTGCTGTCTTTCTTTTGGTGTTTAGGCTGGATTATAGTGATTTAAAGATAAATAAGATGGAGGATAGATTAGAATGATACTTTGATAAGTTGATCTGGACGCCACAAAGATCAATCTAGGATAATGATGCCACATGCTTTGTGATCGAAGAGTGATATGTCCAGTAGGATTCTTCACAAAATTAATATGGAAGAACAGCTCTTAATTCTCTGAATTAAGCTTCAAATCTCCCCAAAATGCCCGTTACATATTTTGATACTCTATTTATAATTGGAACATCCCTCCAAAATTAGGAAAGTTCAACATGACAGAAATCAAGCCTAAAAGACAGACTTTTGACAAAGTAAACTAGACAATTATAGCTAGCACACGTTTTTAGACCCGTTTTGGCACATAATCAGACCAAATCTATGACGTTTGACCTTTTGAAACATAAACAGATTAGTCTGGAAAAGTCCAATGCAATCATGGTTGGACAATCTGGAAAGATCACGTTCTGAACTTGAAATCCACCTAGATTAGTCTTGTTTTTACATGCAATGGATGACTTCAAATTCTAGTTCAAATTCATCTACCATTCTGACAGCATCAATTCCTTCCCTTATTTGCATTACCAATTCATATTCAAGTAACCCAACATCAAAAGAACCATTAAGGGTCTTTCCCATCTCCAAGTTCCAATTGTGGGCAAATAAGCACCCTTGAACTAATTTCAAAAGATTGCTAGTTTTTAACTCCGACACAGCTTCAATCATTCCAATTTGACTCGTCAAGACCCTTTGTAGTTGTTTCGCTCCCACTCTTGTCATTAGACCATCTGAATCCTCTTGCATATTAGATTTAGCTTTATGAGATGGATTATAATTCCCATGATACACGTCAGGATTCGACCTCAAATTGTCACCTACATCAAACAAAGTAAGATCAGAAACATTAAAGGTAGTACTAACATTATACTCACCTGACAAATCAACTTTAAAGCATTGTCATTGATCCGCTCAAGGATCTAAAATGGTGGCCTCATAGGTGTGTAGCTTGGATTTCTTTTAGGCCGGAAATCTCTCCTTGCGCATATGCACCCAAACCCAATCCCCGAGCTGAAAGGTAACATTTTTGCTCCCCTTATTGGTTTTAGTTGTGAACACATGATTCTTCTTCTCAATCTGTTGTCGCACACTCTCATGGAGTGTTTTCATCACCTGTAAAATTACCATTCAAATTAACATTTTCATCTATAGGCAAAAAGGAATCAAATCTATGGGAGTTAAAGGGTTAAATACATACACAATTTCAAATGATAAAAATTCAGTAGAAGAATGAATAGTAAGATTAGATGAAAACTCTATAAAAGGCAAACAATGATACGATCCAGGCAAGGTCAAATTCGGATTTTGATGTAAAATGTGCACCTATCCAGTTTTACGGCAACAATCATAATTCTTAATCCGACCATTGGATCGGGCTGAAATTTTATGTGAAACTTCCTGACATGATGTTCTACATTTGGCTACAATTTCAGTTCAATCGGAGTTTGGAAAGCCATCGCAATACTGGTCAACAAGGAAAGAAGACCTCAGAATTAATTTTACCTTCATATCAGATTTCCTAGTTTATTTAGGACTTCTTAATGTTAACAAATCTGATGCTATCATATTTAGGATATTAAATTCAGATTTATTATTGTTATTGTTATTTTCTTCATAGTTTATGGTTTTATTTACATTATTTGGGTTTAATTGTAAGTGAGCCTCATATAAGTCCATATAAGGAGTTCATTAGGGTTTATTTGAGTCTAAAGTCAGTATAAATAAGGGCATAACCAAATATGTAAGGGTTACATAATTTTCAGATCAATAAAATTCTTTTGGCACACTTGTTGTGTGTTGGTGGGGTAATCTCTCTCTAAAGAACTAAAAACGACTTATCGAATAACAACTGGCTTCGTGGCGTCATCCTTATACTTCTCGTTCGTGAATCAATATTGATTGGGTGGGGCTTTTCGGGAATTGGTGTCTTTGCGTGTGGGTTGCGTGATCATGAGGTTCTCATCATTTGGTATCAGAGCTTGGCTCCATTAATCAGGTTATATCCTTCTTAAATTTTTGTTTCTTGTTGATTCCGCAAAAAAAAAATAATTCTTTAGTGTCCAATTTCTTCTTCTCCTTGAATTTGAGACATATAAAAAAAAACTTGTTATTTCATTCTTTTTTTGTTCAAATATATCAGTAGCATAAAAAAAAGAAAAGAGAAAAAAGAAAAGAAAAGAAAAAATCGTTCAAAAAGACCTTCATTGGTTTCTGCTGTAGAAAACTAAACAAGGAAAAATAGGCATCATTCTACTCAATCCAATAGTGTTGGTGTCTTGGGGCAGGTTTCCATTGTTTCACACTCCTATCAGACCTATTTCGGCTTTCCGGGATCAGATATCAATCTTGATTGTGGTTTGCGTGACCACGTGATCACGAGTTTCACATCTGTTGGTATCAGAGCTAGGCTCCGAAACAAGGTCATATCCTTCTGTTATTTTCGTTTTTTATAGTGTTCCTTTAAGTTTTTCAATGTTTGCATCCATCTTCTTGTTCCTCGTGTCTGCGTCATCTAAGCAAAAAAAAAAAAAAAAGAGGGTTATATTTCATCTTGTTACTATCTCTAATCATATCAATATATTAAAAAGAAAAAAAAAGAAAGAGAGAAAGAGGGACTAGTTGAAATTTGAAGGATCAATCAATTTTTGCCGTGGAAACACAACTCTTTGTGAACCATAAGCAAACCACCTCGGAATCAATTGCAACTTCATATTCAGTCTATTGGGGGTGTGATGGCATCATCTGTCAAATTTGGGCTTATTCTGATGTTGTTTGCTTGAGGTTTAATTCGAGGTTCAATTCTGCCGCAAAAACATTACTCTTAGTGAACCATAACCAAACCACCTTAGAATCAATTGAAAATTCATATTATGTTTATTGGGGGTGAGATAAAATTGTTTGTCAAATGTGGGCTTATTTTGATATTGTTCGCTTGAGATTTTAATTCGAGATTCAATTTTGCCGCAGAAACACTATTCTTAGTGAAACGTAAGAAAATCACCTCAGAATAAATTGAAAATCCATATTATGTATAGTGAGGGTGAGATCGCAACATGTATAAAATTTGGTCTTATTTTGATATCGTTTGCATGAGGTTTTAATTGGAGGTTCAATTTTGCCGCAAACTGATCATACACGGGGTTTGGGTACCTAGACATAATAGAACAACCTATAAACTGAGATTGTTGTTTTCTTGGTATCCTAATACTATATATTAAATTCGAGGTCATTTGGATTGCGTTTTCTTTAGGTTCCAGAATCGGTTTTTGTCTTGCTGTAACGGGTTTGTTTTGCGTTATCTTTCAAAACTTGTTTTGTTTCTGTTGATTTTGTTCCTTCCAGTATATTATCATCATATTTGGGATATTTGGCTGTTGTTTGAGTCATTCTCATCAATTTCATAATTGTTTGTTTTCGATCAGTTCTGGTCCAAACAAAAGTCAGATTTGTAATTTCAAATCTAAATCAGTGTTCTTCCTGTCGTAAACTCTATTCTTGTTGTGTCTTCATCTTCTTCTATTTTTTCTACTTGTGTCATGTATTCAGCAAGGGAGAGGGGACAGAGGAGGATTCTAGCTCAAGGATACAAAAAACTAAGCCATGGTTTGGGGGTTTTCGAACAAGAAGTTGATAAGTGTAGAAGATTATTCTATGATCTTCAAGCTTCATGGGAAAAGGAGGTACAGCGCCAAAAAGATGAAAGATGAAGGAGAGTCACCATTGTTATCATTCAAAAGCATGTACACAAGTGGTTAGTACGGTGTGCTTATTTGAAATTCTTGGCAGTCACTACTTCCATACAGTGTTGTTGGAGAAAGTTGTTAGCAATAAGGGAATTCCGAAGGCTTAAACAAGAGGCTAATAAAGTCGCTACTAATCCTATTCAAGATTCGAGGGCGAATCTTCTTGAAGAGGGAGGGAATGATACGGTTCAGCCTTGTGATACGAACCAAGCAAGGTCAGATTCGGATTTTGGCGTAAAAGTTTATACCGTTCAGTTTTACGCTATTGAGCATAACTTCAAATCCAGTCGTTGGATTGAGCTGAAACTTTACCAGAAGATTCCAGAGGTGTTTGTCTATGTTGGGGTACATTTAGGAGAATCCACGTTCGGAAAGGACTTGCAATATAGGTCCGAACAGGCTATACGAATTTTGTTATTTACTTCCTTTTGACTTGTGGACTTTCTATTTGGCAAGGATCCTTTTCCTACAAGGATGTGGGTGCTTGTTTTGGGAATTTCCTAGTTCCACAAGGATCTTTAATGAGCTGCAATATAATCTCCAAGTGTGGCAAGGATTCATTAATGTTTCAGAATCCTTTTTTTATAAGGATTTCTTATTCATCCTAGCTACACAAGGAAAGAAGGGCTGATGATATTTAATGACAAGTTAGTTATTTTTATTATTTTCTTTCATGTTTGGGCTTGATTAATACTTTGTTTTTAGTTAGGATCCAAGGCTTGTTTGGATTAAGTTATGGGCTTTTCAGTTTAGGGTTTTGGGTCAGTTTTGAGTGGACCTCATATAAGTCCACATAAGGGGTCCATTAGGGTTATTTTTTCAAGAATTATTTAAACTCATGTAAGCCAAAATATCTGCAGCTTTGATGATTATTACTTCTGAATTTTTCAGTTTTAACGTGTGAGAGTGATTCTTGCATTCTTTAGTTCTTGAACGAACTGAATCTGACTTATCGATAATTAACTGGCTTCGTGACATCATTCTACTCAATCCAATAGTGTTGGTGTCTTGGGGCAGGTTTCCATTGTTTCACACTCCTATCAGACCTATTTCGGCTTTCCGGGATCAGATCTCAATCTTGATTGTGGGTTGCGTGACCACGTGATCACGAGGTTCGCATCAAAACCTTATCGTAAATTGGTTAAATTTTATATTCTATCTATTTTGGGTTGACATCGCACTATATCTAAAATTTCAACTTAATTGGACATCATTTGCTTTAGGTTCCGGATTCAGACTTAACGTGTCGTAAACGGGTCTGTTTTGTGTCAACTTTTGAAATTCGCTTTGTTTATGTTGTTTTCATTTCTTGCATTATATTTTCATCATATCTAACATATTTGGGTGTTGTGTTCATCATTTTGCATATTTCGAGTCTGTTTTTATTCGAGTCTTCTGTTTCGTTCATATTTCGGATAGATTCGTGACACGATCAAAAGATTGATGTCTTATCCCAAGTGCAGGAGTGTCGAAGTAATAAATAACTCGGCAAGACCGGGGTCAAACCAAGATGCCTAAATGCATGGCAAATGCCTCCTTTTATAGGCCAAAATTCAGAACTATTGATTTGATGACTAATTGTTGAGTGGGTGGCCACATCTTGACTTGGTGACAATCCTTATCTTCTTGTCTGAACAAAACGTCATTGCTAACATCAGAATTTGAACAGATAGTCTGCATGAAAGTTCTAGAAAATTGTCTCAGCTTTCCAACAGAACAAGAATCGACACATTTGGACTTCTAGAACTCGAGATATGGGTTGAACACTGAACAGTGTCTGGGCTGCAAGACAGATTCCGACTTCTCTGTTGTTGCTATAATTTGAACTTGAAAACAGTTCTTTTAAATCTTGGACTCTCATGAAAGTTTTAGGCCTATATCATAGCTTTCCATCCATATAAACCAGACCTAAATCCAAGTTCTACAGCTCCAGTTATGATCCAATAACCGAATGGTGTTCTAGTTTGAATTGAACCAGCATCTCTTCTCCAAGCTTAGCCTTCTCTTTGTCTTCTCAATTTCAATAGTTAAACAAATCAATCAATCCTTTGAATTATAAAACATGCCTGCATTTGAAATGAGCATTTACCATAAATTAAAGATATCTTATATTATCAGACTTGTTATTATAAAACATGCTTAAGTTAGGAAATTTAATGATACTTTAAGTGCAATATGATGATATAAAACCTTGATAAAAATGCACTTTTAAGTACTAATCACACCCCCAACCAGCTTATTACTGGTCCCTAGTAATTAAAGCGTTAAAGTAGAAAAAAAATGTACAAAATCCAAAAAGCAAGGCATTCATCATTCAACTTCCATTAATCTATCCAAATAAACAAACTCACTTTAAATTTATTTATCTGCTTCATACTTCTTAAACAGGATATTAATAAACCTTTCTTTTGTGCTCAATATATCAACACATAGTTATGGGGCTTTGCTTGGATGAAAACACAATTTTGTTCTAATGTTTTTATAAGGTTAACTTCCTTGGGGTGGGATTTATTATCTTTTTTTTTTCTTTTTTTAAAATAAATATACATATAACTTAAATACAATGTAGCTTTAACCCATATAACGAGCTTTAAGCTAATAACTCCCAGACCAGTTGGTCTTAGGGCATTAGGTGTTGAGACACCCCTACGGGCTTAGTAACTCAGGTTGTAGATACTGATACGTAGATAGTGCAATGTTTGATTTCTTTAAGCTTTTCTCCTAAACCCATGTAACAAGCACTGTGCCAATAGCTCCCAAGTCAGTTGAAAACACCCATTTGGGCTTAATTGCTTAGGTTATGGAGGCTACGAAACCAAACTTATCTACATTTTATTATCATCAATATTATAAATTTGTTTTTTTTTTGCAAATTATATACTATCCCTTTCCCTTAGTTGTTACCTTTAACAAAAGAACATAAATAATGTAATAATCCAATGTGCAACCACAATCATTTGTTAAAGTGTGTGCGTGTGTCTGAAAATGAAGGTTTAAGAATACTTGTTAAATGAGTATATGAGAAGAATCAAGTGATAACATTGCGAGAGTTTGTAAACCTGAATATTTCAAGAAGTATTCTGATAGACCTTGACAAGAATATTACTAAGATGCGTCTCAAGAGTCAATAAAATTCCTCCTTACTCTACCATCCTAATAACAGTTTTGTCAAATGGTTTTAATAATAGCAAAAAAACAGTTAGTAAGTTAGTTTTTTTTTTTAATGTCAACTACTCCCCTCTCCCCCCCAACCAAAATGAGACATTGTCCTCCATGTCCCAAGGTAGAAAGATAGAGTATAGAAGACATCACTTGAAACAACGAACACTGACAAACCTGAAACACACTTAAACAAATATAAGAAATAACAAAACAAAATAATATGCTATTAATAAAACCAAAAGACACAAAGTTTCACAAACGAAGGCTCAAATCTAATCTAAGCTTTTTACGACTTTCCATAGTTGACCAATTTATGCGACTCATGGAGGGATCATGTAACATCCCCCATTTCTAGGATAAAACCACAATCTCATGTCAATAGAAAAACAGAGTAGTTAAATTTTTTTTTATATACATATTCACGGTCTTCGTGTTAACATCTACTGGAAATTTCGACGGAGTCCCCCCCATACCGGAAGGTCCCAATTTACCGACATGTAACTTGTTTACCCTTCTAACAGTTCGCATCTCATAACTTAATTCCCGACCCAATCAACCTGGGTTTCAATTCCACAATTATCTCATAACTTAATTCCCGACCCAATCAACCTGGGTTTCAATTCCACAATTATACTCACACCTATCAACCATAATATTTATGATATGTATGATATAACAAAAATATCATTATGAATGGATAATTTAAATAATATAAATTCATAGACATGAAATATGGTTATATAAACTACAACGTTAAATTCATCCAATCAAGTTTAAACATTTATTATACAAATTAAGTTATACAACCATTTTCATGTTTACAAAATACAAGGGTATACTCCCTAGAACCTAGACTTAAAAAAGGAAACATAAGCTAGGATCTACTCCTGTCGTGCATGTGATGATCCTGAAACAAAATACATATTATTGCGAGGTGAATATTTCCATAAATATAACAATATGAATATCTAATAATTTCAACATGGCAACATGCATTCATATTTCATTTACTTCTCCCTTCTAGTTTTTTTATTTATTTAAAATCTCTTCCTTATTCAACCATTGATAATCGTTCCCTCTACCACTATCAACCTTCATTCCAGACATCAACGTGCTTACTTTTGCTTATCATCATTCCCGATACCAATTTCACTGGTATCGTCATCACCACCCCATAGGAGTCGATATAAGGCGATCCCTTTACCCCGGAATCCTAACATACAATGAATGTATGCTGGCCATTCCATGGTGATCCCCTTACCCGGGATCCAACATACACTGAATGTATGGTAGGCCAATACGTGGGAGATCCCCTTACCCGGGATCCTAACATCACTCAATGTATGTTAGTCCATTCGTGACGATCCCATACCCGGGATCCTAACATACACTAAATGTATGCTAGCCAATACAGGGTGACTCCCCTTACACCGGGATCCTAAACATACACTCAATGTATGCTAGACAATACATGGTGATCCCCTTACCCGGGATCCTAACATACACTTAATGTATGCTAGTTTATGCCTCAAATCACACTTCTCATGTTTTCCTTCTTTCAGTGATAATTTCATATCACTTGGCAATTCACATAACAACTTTTCACCTTGAATACACATACATTCAGTAATTCACATTTCACATCAAAATATATTAAATCATGGAATTTAACTAGGAAGCATAGGTGTTGAATCACCTACCCTGCAATAGAAGCTCTACTCGTGCTCCCCTGCTGCTGCTGTTGCACCATGTCTGTGGTCCCTCCCGGTACGAATTAAGGTTTTGATCTCAACCAGTTGAAGATTTTCAACTTCCTCTCTCTTCTTATGCTAATGATTAGCCAGCCCTCCATCTTCTCTTTCTTGTTCAATTTCCTTGTTATCACTTGCCCACAAGTGTTTATTTCCATCTATAACCCTTATCTTGGATAGGTTCTTGATAATTTTGGTGTTTCTCTCTGATTTGTAGAAATAGATACCAAAACTCCCTCTCTTTCTTCTTCACGATAGTTGCAGATCTATTTTGATAAGAAGAGTAGTATTTATGCTCTATAATTATTCTTATTTGCATTTAGACCCCATTTTCTTTAAATGTATTCGTTTTGCCCCCACTTCTTTTTAGTTTATCTTATTTTCTGTAATTTAATCCAACCCTCAACATTTTTGGGTTGATTTATATTGTCTCGAAATATTTCGTCCATAAACTTATATCCAAAATTTCTAAATTCCCGTTTTTATTTAACCATATGCATAAATTTCTTCACTTTATTTCTCATGTAGTTAGTTTGCAATCTAAGCAACCTTTATTTTTCCCCGGGTTTACATTCTCCCCTCCTAATAGAAATTTCGTCCTCGAAATTTAAGTTACGTACCTATGTTGAAGAATAAATGCGGGAACTTTTGCTTCATTTCAAATTCTCTTTCCCATATTTCTTCTTCTATTCGAGAGTTTCTCCACAAGACACCAGAGAAACTCTCTTATTCCTTAACACCCTCACATCTCGATCCAAGATCTTGACAGGCTTAGCTTCCATGGTTAAATCCTCTTTAATCTTCATAGGAAACGTGTGGTAATACCCGTGAGGGGTCTATCTTGGCCTTTCGCAGCAATGACACATGGAACACATTGTGAATCTTATCCAAATATGCAGGCAACTCTCACGGTAGGCAACTTGTTCGATTCTTTCCTTAATCTCAAAAGGGCCAATATATATCTCGGAGCTAATTTCCCTTTTTCTCCAAATTGAATGATGCCTTTCCAAGGCGCCACCTTCAAAAATACCTTCCCCCATTTGGAATTCTAAAGGCCTTTTTCGGTTATCTGCATAACCCCCCCTTTTTTTTTCCTGGCTTCCTTCATCCTCTTTCTGATCACCTCACCTTGTTAGTTGTCAGTTGTACCATTTCAGGTCCCCAAAGCTTCCTTTTCCTACTTCCTCCCAACATATTGGGTACGACATGTCCCCCATACAATGCTTCATATGAAGCCATACCAATAGTAGCTTGATGACTATTATTATAAGTAAACTCCACCAATGGCAGGAGATCTTCCCAGTTCCCTCCGAACTCCAGTACACAGGACCCCAGAGGATCTTCAAGAGTTTGAATAGTCCTTCCAGATTGACCATCCGTCT